>NW_026611075.1:0-157500 GCF_029633865.1 Lampris incognitus
AATACGAACACGGCTTCTGCACTTTGTATACAAGTTCTGGCAGCATGAAATGTTTTGAGTGCGGCGATGTCGGCCACAAACGTTCCTCCTGCCCGCCCGCACAGGGAGCCCACAGCGGGCAGCAGTTCAGGCGAGCCACAGCCTGGCGGCGCTGCTGAGGGCGCTAGCCCGCAAACAGCGCAGCAGGCGGCGGGAGATACCGCAACCGGTGATCCGCAACCTGGTATAGAGGGAACTGTAACAACTGAGCAGGACAGCAATACTGTAAATGACGGTAATCTGAGTGGTACTGAAGCACAGGATGTGGATGCATGCCGAGACGGAGGACAGACAGAACCAGTGAGAGACAGTCACCCAGCTGAGGCTGAGAGTCAGGTCTCTGCAACAGGTGAGTCACACTGTGAAAACGCTGGAAATGAAGATGAGGACATGTTAGAGCAGTGTTTCTCAACCCGGTCCCCGAGGAACCCCTATCCTGCAGATTCTCATTGTAACCCTGCATAGGTAGCCCTGCTTGTACTTACTCGACCAGTCATCTCATAGCACTTAATTATGCAAGGTGTGCAAACTCAGACATTCATTGCTGATTGGTTGAATAACTATAAACAGGTGCCTGTTCAGATATGCAAAGTATATCTGCAGGATAGGGGGTCCTTGAGGACTGGGTTGAGAAACACTGTGTTAGAGGATGATAGCCTATCTCGGTTTACTGATATTGTGTCACAAGGTGATCAGCAGTCATATTCACTGAAGGAGATTAATGATTTCCTTGATGAAACTTATGGCAGACAGTCTGTGGAAGTAGCAGATTTCTTCTCAGATGTGGACAGGTTTGTTAACTGTTATGAAGATTAGAAAGACGGCTGGATATGAAGAGCTCAGTAAGCAGAAGAGGTTTCATCTAAAGAAGATTCTGATGAAACTCAGGAAAGAAAGGTGAGGAAAGGTTCCTCCAAATGTTCAAAACTGAAATATAGGTGATACGCAAAAGGTGTTTTTTATCTCTCTTGGAAAGGTTTCACTGTCTCATCCTTCATTTTCTCTCTTTTAATGGAAAGTTTGCGGGTAGGGAGTCTTAAATATTAATGGAGGACAGGATAGAGTTAAGCGAGCTGTGGTAGCTGAGCTGAGTAGAGCTAAGAACATAGATGTGCTCTTCCTACAGGGAACACACAGCTCTGTAGACAACGAGATAGAGTGGGGAATCAGTTGGGTAGGCCAGGTTTTTTTAGCCATGGTACCAACTTCAGTGCAGGTGTAGCTGTTCTTTTCTCGCAGCGCCTCCTTTTAACAAATGTTTTGACATGTGAAGTGGAGCAGGGCAGAATCCAAGTAGTTCAGGCAACAATCCGAGGAATACCTTTTGTGTTTATAAATGTGTATGCTTATAATACAGGCACTGATCGCTTGAGATTGTTTAGCAAACTGAGGGATAAACTCAAACAATTTAATAGTGGCTCAATCATAGTGGTGGGAGGAGACTGTAATTGCACTGCACACCTTACAGATGACAGAAACTCAGAAGAGCCCCATCCACCGTCAGCTTCTTTTCTGTCCACTGTGGTCGCAGAAAACGACCTTATGGATGTTTGGAGGACACTTAATCCAACCGTTAGGCAGTACACATGGGTAAAAGCTGCCGAGGGTAGTGTGAGGGCAGCCAGATTGGATAGGATTTATCTCAATCAGACATACAGCAAAAGGTTGATCAAGTCCACAATATCACCTGTGGAATTTTCAGATCACCATTTAGTAGTGGCAGATTTTTCCTTACGAGTTCAATTTCGACACTGTTCCTACTGGCACTTCGATGTGCGGCTAACGCAGGATAAAGCCTTCTGTCAGTTCTTCTCTAATTTCTGGAGTCATTGGAGGCTGAGGAAGAAAGATTTTGAGAGCTTAGCTCGATGGTGGGAGGTAGGAAAAACACAAATTAGGATTTTATGTCAGCGATACAAACAACACACTCTCGGTATGGAGAAAATCTGTCTTGACGAATTAGAGAGAGAAATTAAGATAGTAGAAGATGAAGTAATTATTGGACATGATGGCAACAGCAGCACCTGGGAAAGTAGGAGGAAGTCTTTAGGTAGGTTCCTACATGAGAGTGCAAAGGGTGCTTTATTCAGAACCTGAATCGCCACCGTCAAAGACATAGATGCTCCAACTTCTTTTTTCTTTAAACTCGAAAGAAAAATTAGAAAGAACAATGTGATGATGCATCTCAAACTTCCCAGTGGGGCAATAACTGATCCATCAGAGATGAGGAAGTTGGCCATAGACTTTTACAGCAGCCAGTTCAGTGCGGAGACCTGTGACTGTGTGGAGGAGATACTGGAGGGACTACCTCAGCTGGGTGAAACACAGGTGACCTCGCTGGAGTCCCCCATCTCCTTTGATGAGATGTCTGTGGCGGTTCAGCACCTCAGCTGTAGCAAAGCCTCCGGAGTTGATGGACTTCCTTCAGAGTTCTACAAGACGTTCTGCACTCTAATTGGACGAGACATACACGATGTATTTAAAGACTGTTTGGACTCTGGAACTCTACCTTTGAGTTGTAGAAGGGCTGTCCTGACACTGCTACCAACAAAAACCATGATCTTGGCCTACTGAAAAACTGGAGACCAGTTTCATTGTTACGTACCGATTATAAGATAATTGCAAAATGTCTTTCAAATAGACTCAAACAGTGTATTGATACGGTTGTACATTACAGCCAGACGTACTGTGTTCCTGACCGTACAATTAAGGATAATCTTTTTTTTGATACGGGACATTATTGCCATATCTAAGCCCCACGAGCTGGATGTTGGCCTGATTTCCTTAGATCAAGAGAAGGCTTTTGACAGGATTGATCATTGCTATCTGTTTAAAAGACTTGAAGGTTTTGGTTTTGGGGATACATTTATTAATTGGATCAAGTTGTTGTATTCCGGAGCCAGTGTTCTGTTGAAGGTAGGAGGTGGACTCAGCCGACCTGTCTCTGTTAAGAGAGGTATAAGACAGGGTTGTCCCTTATCTGGAATGTTGTACTCCCTGGCCATTGAACCGCTTTTATTTCAGCTCAGGCAGGGGCTCCCAGGACTAACCTTTTCAGGGAACATGACCAATGCAGTTAGCTTATCAGCATATGCTGACGATGTCACGGTTTTCATAACAACTCAAAACGATGTACAATTTCTCAAGCAGAAATTGGCCTTATACTTACAAGCTTCCTCTGCCAAAGTCAATTGGTCTCTTGCTGGGGGAGTGGAACAATAAAGAAAAGCCGACATAACCAGCGGGGCTGCAGTGGAATACAGAAAGGATAAAATGCCTAAGTGTCTTTCTGGGCAATGACCGCTTTCTGAGCAGAAACTGTGAGGGTTTAATTGAAAAGGACAGTACCCGATTGTCTAGATGGACTTGGATCCAGCCTCAGTTGTCCTATAGGGGGAGAGTCTTGATTGTTAACAACTTGATTGCCTCAATGTTCTGGCACCGGTTTACAGTTGTAGAACCTCCGGACACGCTCATACGGGAAGTACAGAAGAAGCTGGTGAACTTCTCTTGGGGAGGCTTTCACTGGACCAAGTCTGCTGTACTGTTCCTACCAGTGCTGGGAGGAGGCCAGGGCCTGATTGACCTCCGCATTCGTATCGTGGCTTTTCGCCTTCAAACTGTGCAGCGCCTTTTATACCATGACCAGCGACTTTAGAGTGAAACAGTTTCTGTGTTACTTCGGAGGGTTATGAACCTGAACTATGACAAGCACTTGTTCCTTCTCTTCTGGACCTGGCTGGTATGGAGTTCACAACGACACCCTTCTATCAATCTGTCCTCTGTGTTTGGGGAACAGTCTTACGCACCAACAGAGACTACTCCAAGCTCTACGGCAGTGTAGGCGAGGAAGCACTGTTCCATAACCCACTGATACGCTGCAGGATGCTCAGCTCCGTAAGTGTACAGTGATCCCTCATAAGAGCTGGACTTACGAAGTTAGTGTGTCTCAGATCAGGAGGACAGTGGAAGACGGCTGGCACTTTGAGCCAAGAGACTGGCTTTAAATCTCTTCGTTTGATGGAGAGGTTGTCGGAGGAACTGATCAGTGCACTTCCTGGCTTCTTCAAAGAGGCACTAGGAGCGGAGTGTGGAGAGGATCAGCCAGCTATGTGGCCTGTTTTTCCATATTTGTCAATCCGTGCAGCAGTGGAGGAGTAGGAGGAAGTGAAGGGGGCCATTCTATCCTTCAAAACACCAGAACTACATGACTTCTTAAGTACCTCACAGAAGGCCTTGTATGCAGTCGCTGTAAAGGTTCTCAACAGAACATCACTAGCCGGCATGCAGGAGTCGAGGTGGTTGAGTGTGTTGGCACCAGGTTCATCCCCCAGGGGCAGCTAGAGGTCCCTGTACAAAGCCCCCATAGAGAAACGCACTGCGGATCTACAGTGGAGGGTGGTACATGGGGCTGTGGCTACGAACAGACATGTGGCACACATTGATCCTAGAGCAGGGAGCCAGTGCTCTTTCTGTAACGATGAGGAAACCCTACAGCACTTACGGCTCAGATGTCCCAGGTTGGGCCCTCTTTGCTCTGTACTGCAGCAGTGGTTCAGAGGTTTAGGGGAGGTTCTCGAAGACAGCCTGTTTGTCTTTGGTCCGAGGTACATGGCAGCACAGTGCAGCCATGTCACCCTGGTTAATTTTTTGATAGGTCAGGCAAAAATGAGCATTTGGATTAGTAGAAGGAACAAAATGAAAGGCACAGGGTCCACAGATGCCATGCTCATGTTCAGGGGTCTAGTGGCTGCTCGGCTGAAAATCGAGTTCATGTTTTTCAAACTTAGTTCAATCTTGGAGGGATTTATTTCTATTTGGGGACATGGGGATGTGCTGTGCATGGTAGAAAACCAAGTGGTTCTTCTTGATTTCTGAAAAAAGGAAAAAAAATAAGGGAAGGTCTGGATCCTTTTGTTTTTACTGTGTATGGCAATTGTTGTGTTTTTCACTGTGTATATGAGTATTTGTGTTGATGTTGTTATCTTGATGTAAATGAAGAATTGGAACATCAAAGGCTTGGTTAAAGGTCAAGGGTCTCTTCTCTCTCCCCCCCCCCCTCTCTCTCCCTTCCCCTCGCTCTCTCTCTCTCTCTCTCTCTCTCTCTCTCTCTCTCTCTCTCTCTCTCTCTCTCTCTCTCTCTCTCTCTCTCACTATCTCCCTTCCCCCACCTTCTCTCGATCTCTCTCGCACTCCCCCCCCCCCCCCAGTGGGAGAGTGAGCAGCAGAGGAGTCTGGAGGAGAGGGGCCGCTTGCTGCTGTGCCTGCAGTTCCTCCCCCCGACCAGCGAGGGCGATGTGATCAGCGAGGACAAGGAGAGGGTGCGCGGTGGGTTGTGCGTCGGCGTCAAACGCTGCGCCCATCTGGCAGCCATGGACGTCAATGGCTTCTCTGATCCCTATGTTAAAACGTGAGCTCAGAGAGAAGCCTCCATTGTTTTCCTTCATTGCTTACACACTCACAAACACACACACACACACACACACACACATACAGACACACACACGCTGATGTGGCTGTGCTTCAGTCACACGACTGAAATGTAAAATTGATTAAAAGTTGTAAGAGGAGAAGCTGCCATGCTGTCCAGATTGATGACGATATTCAAAAACCAATTTAACCCGACCTTTCCAACCTCAGTCTGCCACATTACCTGGGCGCGTGTGCGTTTGTGTGTGTGTGTTCCTGTATTGCGCCTCAGAGTGTGTCTGTACTTGAGTCTGAGTGTGTGTGTGTGTGAGAGAGAGAGAGAGCAAGAGTGTGTATGTGTGCACCTGTGGTTGTGTGTTTGTGTGTTAATATGTGAGTGTGTGTGCTTGTGTGCATGAGTGTGTTGGTGTATCTCTATAATGAAGATTGTGTGTCTGGATATGTGTGTCTATATGTGGGTCTGGGTGTGTAGGGGGGGGCTGTTGTTAGTGGGTGGAATACAAATAAAAGATTAGTTCTGCTCCAGATTCTCCAGATTTGAAATAGTCTCGCAATATACCGCCATTACTGTTGGGAATTAAGGCCCATTGATCTGTATGCTCTCCAGGATGTGCCGCCACAGGCGGTGTTGTGAGAGTTTGTGCTACGTGTGTGTTGAGAGTTTGTGCTACGTGTGTTGTGAGAGTTCAGGCTACGTGTGTTGTGAGAGTTTGTGCTACGTGTGTGTTGAGAGTTTGTGCTACGTGTGTTGTGAGAGTTTGTGCTACGTGTGTGTGGAGAGTTTGTGCTACGTGTGTGTTGAGAGTGTTTGTGCTACGTGTGTTGTGAGAGTTTGTGCTACGTGTGTTGTGAGAGTTTGTGCTACGTGTGTGTTGAGAGTTTGTGCTACGTGTGTTGTGAGGGATTGTGCTACGTGTGTTGTGAGAGTTTGGGCTACGTGTGTTGTGAGAGTTTGTGCTACGTGTGTGTTGAGAGTTTGTGCTACGTGTGTTGTGAGAGTTTGTGCTACGTGTGTGTGGAGAGTTTGTGCTACGTGTGTTGTGAGAGTTTGTGCTACGTGTGTTGTGAGAGTTTGTGCTACGTGTGTTGTGAGAGTTTGTGCTACGTGTGTGTTGAGAGTTTGTGCTACGTGTGTTGTGAGGGATTGTGCTACGTGTGTGTTGAGAGTTTGTGCTACGTGTGTTGTGAGAGTTTGTGCTACGTGTGTGTGGAGAGTTTGTGCTACGTGTGTTGTGAGAGTTTGTGCTACGTGTGTTGTGAGAGTTTGTGCTACGTGTGTTGTGAGAGTTTGTGCTACGTGTGTGTTGAGAGTTTGTGCTACGTGTGTGTTGAGAGTTTGTGCTACGTGTGTTGTGAGAGTTTGTGCTACGCGTGTTTTGAGAGTTTGTGCTACGTGTGTTGTGTGTTGTGACAGTTTGTGCTACGTGTGTGTTGAGAGTTTGTGCTACGTGTGTTGAGAGTTTGTGCTACGTGTGTGTTGAGAGTTTGTGCTACGTGTGTGTTGAGAGTTTGTGCTACGTGTGTTGTGAGGGATTGTGCTACGTGTGTTGTGAGAGTTTGTGCTACGTGTGTTGTGAGAGTTTGTGCTACGTGTGTTGTGAGAGTTTGTGCTATGTGTGTGTTGAGAGTTTGTGCTACGTGTGTGTTGAGAGTTTGTGCTACGTGTGTGTTGTGAGAGTTTGTGTTACGTGTGTTGTGAGAGTTTGTGCTACGTGTGTTGTGAGAGTTTGTGCTACGTGTGTTGTGAGAGTTTGTGCTACGTGTGTGTTGAGAGTTTGTGCTACGTGTGTGTTGAGAGTTTGTGCTACGTGTGTTGTGAGGGATTGTGCTACGTGTGTTGTGAGAGTTTGGGCTACGTGTGTTGTGAGAGTTTGTGCTACGTGTGTGTTGAGAGTTTGTGCTACGTGTGTTGTGAGAGTTTGTGCTACGTGTGTGTGGAGAGTTTGTGCTACGTGTGTTGTGAGAGTTTGTGCTACGTGTGTTGTGAGAGTTTCTGCTACGTGTGTTGTGAGAGTTTGTGCTACGTGTGTGTTGAGAGTTTGTGCTACGTGTGTTGTGAGGGATTGTGCTACGTGTGTGTTGAGAGTTTGTGCTACGTGTGTTGTGAGAGTTTGTGCTACGTGTGTGTTGTGAGAGTTTGTGCTACGTGTGTTGTGAGAGTTTGTGCTACGTGTGTTGTGAGAGTTTGTGCTACGTGTGTTGTGAGAGTTTGTGCTACGTGTGTGTTGAGAGTTTGTGCTACGTGTGTGTTGAGAGTTTGTGCTACGTGTGTTGTGAGAGTTTGTGCTACGCGTGTTTTGAGAGTTTGTGCTACGTGTGTTGTGTGTTGTGACAGTTTGTGCTACGTGTGTGTTGAGAGTTTGTGCTACGTGTGTTGAGAGTTTGTGCTACGTGTGTGTTGAGAGTTTGTGCTACGTGTGTGTTGAGAGTTTGTGCTACGTGTGTTGTGAGGGATTGTGCTACGTGTGTTGTGAGAGTTTGTGCTACGTGTGTTGTGAGAGTTTGTGCTACGTGTGTTGTGAGAGTTTGTGCTATGTGTGTGTTGAGAGTTTGTGCTACGTGTGTGTTGAGAGTTTGTGCTACGTGTGTGTTGTGAGAGTTTGTGCTACGTGTGTTGTGAGAGTTTGTGCTACGTGTGTTGTGAGAGTTTGTGCTACGTGTGTTGTGAGAGTTTGTGCTACGTGTGTGTTGAGAGTTTGTGCTACGTGTGTGTTGAGAGTTTGTGCTACGTGTGTTGTGAGGGATTGTGCTACGTGTGTTGTGAGAGTTTGGGCTACGTGTGTTGTGAGAGTTTGTGCTACGTGTGTGTTGAGAGTTTGTGCTACGTGTGTTGTGAGAGTTTGTGCTACGTGTGTGTGGAGAGTTTGTGCTACGTGTGTTGTGAGAGTTTGTGCTACGTGTGTTGTGAGAGTTTCTGCTACGTGTGTTGTGAGAGTTTGTGCTACGTGTGTGTTGAGAGTTTGTGCTACGTGTGTTGTGAGGGATTGTGCTACGTGTGTGTTGAGAGTTTGTGCTACGTGTGTTGTGAGAGTTTGTGCTACGTGTGTGTGGAGAGTTTGTGCTACGTGTGTTGTGAGAGTTTGTGCTACGTGTGTTGTGAGAGTTTGTGCTACGTGTGTTGTGAGAATTTGTGCTACGTGTGTGTTGAGAGTTTGTGCTACGTGTGTGTTGAGAGTTTGTGCTACGTGTGTTGTGAGAGTTTGTGCTACGCGTGTTTTGAGAGTTTGTGCTACGTGTGTTGTGTGTTGTGACAGTTTGTGCTACGTGTGTGTTGAGAGTTTGTGCTACGTGTGTTGAGAGTTTGTGCTACGTGTGTGTTGAGAGTTTGTGCTACGTGTGTGTTGAGAGTTTGTGCTACGTGTGTTGTGAGGGATTGTGCTACGTGTGTTGTGAGAGTTTGTGCTACGTGTGTTGTGAGAGTTTGTGCTACGTGTGTTGTGAGAGTTTGTGCTATGTGTGTGTTGAGAGTTTGTGCTACGTGTGTGTTGAGAGTTTGTGCTACGTGTGTGTTGTGAGAGTTTGTGCTACGTGTGTTGTGAGAGTTTGTGCTACGTGTGTTGTGAGAGTTTGTGCTACGTGTGTTGTGGGAGTTTGTGCTACGTGTGTGTTGAGAGTTTGTGCTACGTGTGTGTTGAGAGTTTGTGCTACGTGTGTGTTGTGAGAGTTTGTGCTACGTGTGTGTTGTGAGAGTTTGTGCTACGTGTGTTGTGAGGGATTGTGCTACGTGTGTTGTGAGAGTTTGTGCTACGTGTGTTGTGAGAGTTTGTGCTACGTGTGTTGTGAGAGTTTGTGCTACGTGTGTTGTGAGAGTTTGTGCTATGTGTGTTGTGAGAGTTTCTGCTACGTGTGTTGTGAGAGTTTGTGCTACGTGTGTTGTGAGAGTTTGTGCTACGTGTGTGTTGAGAGTTTGTGCTACGTGTGTGTTGAGAGTTTGTGCTACGTGTGTGTTGTGAGAGTTTGTGCTACGTGTGTGTTGTGAGAGTTTGTGCTACGTGTGTTGTGAGAGTTTGTGCTACGTGTGTGTTGAGAGTTTGTGCTATGTGTGTTGTGAGAGTTTGTGCTACATGTGTTGTGAGAGTTTGTGCTACGTGTGTTGTGAGAGTTTGTGCTACGTGTGTGTTGTGAGAGTTTGTGCTACGTGTGTTGTGAGAGTTTGTGCTACGTGTGTTGTGAGAGTTTTTGCTACGTGTGTGTTGTGAGAGTTTGGGCTGCTTGTTTCTGGTGGAGGTCAGTCGAAACGAAGTGGAACTGAAGTATGTTTGGCAGCAGCCCAGATAATTGCGTCGATTGGTAGCTTTGTCAGACACCAGTCAATACTTTTTTGAAAAGCCAAATGATGAGCTGCACCCTGACGCGTAGCATAAACTTGCCCTCAAAGCACTGCTGTCAACAGCACCAAACCGCGGTTGTGGTAATTGTGTTTCTGTCACAGGTACCTGAAGCCGGACCTGCAGAAGAAATCCAAGCACAAAACAGCTGTCATAAAAAAGACGCTAAACCCAGAATTTAATGAGGTAGATGTTGGTCTGTGTGGGTCTGTGGTGGTGTGTGTTGTCTTTCTCTGTGTTCATGTGCAAGAAGTGACTCATTTGGGCTTCAGAAGATCCCCAGAGAGCCCACGCTCATCCTTTCTCTGTCTCGGAGACAGCCTATTCAAGATGTATTCAGTGTTACTTTCGGCTTCCAACCAGCCGGCGTATATTTGACGGAAGGCCTCTGGTGGGGTTTTTTTATCATCGGGCTAATTAACGTGCTCTGTAGCAGCTAGCCGGGCTGCAGCAAACCCACACGTTTAATCATTAATGCTTACATGAAGTTGACATCTTTTACAAGATTGCAACAAAATATAATTCCGTACAATATGCAAAATTAGCATCTGCTCAGGATGCCTCCCGGGCGCCTTCCTTTGGAGGCCAACTGGGAGGAGACCCCGGGGTAGACCCAGAACTGGCTGGAGGGACTACATGTCCAATCTGGCCTGGGAACGCCTTGGGATCCCCCAGGAGGAGCTGGAGGGCGTTGCTGGGGAGAGGGACGTCTGGAGTGCCCTACTTAGCTTGCTGCCACCGCGACCCCACCACGGAGAAGCGGCTGATGATGATTGAATGAATGAATGCAAAATTAGAGGTCATCCTAAGCAACCAGTCATTGAGGGACCCGCTGACCTTTGCAACCCTTCATGTTTTTTGCAGGAGTTCTTCTATGAAATCTCCTTCATGGAGCTTTCCACCAAGACCCTGGAGGTGACCGTGTGGGACTACGACCTCGGCAAGTCCAACGACTTCATAGGTCAGCTGACAACGCCGCCTCGCACCTCAAACACCGGCCATTAACTCCTTACCCTCTGCTGGAGCTGCTTTAGCTGAAGGAGCATTACCACTGATACGTGGCTCTGTCCTGGAGCTGTTTTCCTCCATTAAGTCGCTGTGTAATCCAGGGGACGATTAAAGCCTGAAAAGGTCCAATTTAACTAGCGTCAAACGACTTAGATAAGTAGGTTGGTGTGGGGGACACAAAGATTCGTATTACTAAATGGCTGCGTAACTATTCAGAGAGGAAACGTGGGACCCAGAACTCGCTGCTCGAGATATGTAATGCATAATAAATATTTCATGTCAAAGCCAAACGAAGAGTGAAATGCAATAAAGATTTGCACTAAAAGCATAAAAAGATGTGAGCACGAACATTTTAACGTAAAAGATTTAAAGGAAACTGAAAGAAACGGCAAAAAATAGAGTTAGGAAGACTGCGCTATAAACTAGTAATTAATGCAAACGATTGAAAATAATGAGCTTATACAGCTAAGATATCCATTTCCGAAAACCAGTGTTTGAGCAGAAATCCCTCATTGACGGTATGACCGCTTATGTTCTTGCCCGGTGCGGGATTTGATACGAGGTGTACTGCGCCACAAGGCGACGTCACTGACCGCTCGGCTAAAGGCTCAGACCCGCTAGCTAGGGGCTAACGTGTCTTATTATTAGTTTACAACACTTTCATAAACGCTGCCACGGAAACTATTGTAGCCAATCGGAGAAATTCCCAGGATCGCTCGCCTCAATGCTCTGACGTCACGTGGGATCAGCGCGCGAAAGCCGAAATGCTTTGACGTCACATGGGACCGGCATTCGTTTTTTTTTTCCTCTCCCCTTTTTCTCCCCAATTGTATCTGGCCAATTACCCCGAGTCGTCCCGGTCGCTGCTCCACCCCCTCTCTGTTGCTCCGGGGAGCGCCCCGACCGACCAGAGGAGGCGCTAGTGCAGCGACCAGGACCAATACCCGCATCCGACTTCCCGCCCGTAGACACGGTCAGCTGTGTCTGTAGGGACGCCCGACCAAGCCGGAGGTAACCTGGGGATGCCATTCTGTTTGTATTGTAACGACCACAGATGACTCGCCAGCCCTTGGCTAACAGGTCGGACCCTTTAGTCGACTGGTTAACGCAGTCGCCCGCGGTGTGGGAGACCCGGGTTCGCGTCCCGGCTGCGACAGTCCCTGGCTGCCTCCTGAATTCACCATGTTGGTGTCAGAAGTGGGACGGTGAGACCGTGAGGCCATCGGAAGCGCGTGCGCCCAGAGGCGTGAGGGAGTCGATACCCGAAGGAAGGGGGTAGTGTAACGACTACTGATGATTAGACTCGCCAGCCCTTGGCTAACGGGTCGGACCCTTTAGTCGCCTGGTTAACGTAGTCGCCCGCGGTGTGGGAGACCCGGGTTCGCGTCCCGGCTGCCCCCTGAATTCGCTCTGTATTGAGTCAGCGTCTACGTCGCTCACCACTTCTCCGGTGGACTACATGGCGCCTCCTAGTGGCATTACAGCAGTAATACAAAAATGTTTCATGACTTTCTCATAAAAGGTCAAACGTGCCTGACATGTTTGTCATGGGCTCTCAGTTATACAAGCTACCAACCCAGACATGTTTTCTATTCATATTTAACTCTTGAGATTTAAAGCATGATTAAGATTTGAACATAATAAAAATCTTAACTTAACGCGTGACTAAGATTTGGATTTAAAGCATAACAAAGACTTTAACCCAAAAGATTGAATCATAAAGATTTGATAAACTACATGAACAATAATCTGCGTATTGACAATTTCTTGCCTTTTCCTGCATCAACTAGGGGGCGTGTCCTTAGGCTGTCACTCACAGGGTGAAACGCTCCAGCATTGGATAGACTGTCTGAAGAACAAGGGTCAGAAGGTGGAGCGCTGGCACACGCTGACCAATGAGCTGCCTGGATCGACGTTCCAGGAATAGGCCACGCCCCCTCGACTGCGCGGTCGTCGGGAGGATGGAAGAGTGGCGTGTTCCGAGGCTGTTCTGCATGACTGGGGAGGATGTTGTGTCATAAATGAGTTAAATGACATTCCAGTGAGGTCACACATTGACATGGACCAGGGGCCGAGTGAGGGCAAATACACGGGCTGGTGTGCTTGAAACAAAAATTAGACAAAGACCAGGACCAAATCTAAAGTCTTAGAGGAGAACCATACCCGGATTCGGAACTGGGTCTCGCATTTCGATCGTTACTCTCTCCGTAATGAGACAAAGCTAATGGGTTCTGATAGCTGTCGGTATGAATCATGTCGTGTGATTGGACTGTGCACGTTTTCGGAGACAAATTGTTGCTTTTCAAGTATCCGCTGTTGTTTCTTATTTCTATTTTCCTGCTCCAGACTCGTTCTTACAAAATGGATCCTTTGTTACGCAGCACAAGCCTCCATTAATCCCAAAACGCAAATCCGGGAAGTAGTCCACACACAAATTTACAGAGCGATGAGGCGTCCTCATAATTATATTCATAGGGATCCATCTTGTAATGTCTGTTGACTAAACCAGACTCTGACTGGGCAGGAAATTGAAATCGTGCTGGAGAACGTGATTTGGGTGGGTGGAGGGGGGTGACCCCCAAATGCCTCTTTTCATTCTCTGATCTGTACGACCTTCTTCATATCCGCCCACATACCTCTTTACCTTGCAATAATGTTTTGACGAATGCTTCCTAAGACTTCTAAGTGGTCTTAATGACGTCAGGTTTTTCTCTCTCGTATCAGTTCCTTTGATTACCGTCGTATTGCCTGCAGATGGTACTACTGCAAGAAAGAGCGCGCCCGACGGGAGCGTCTCCTCCGTGTTTGTGGTTCTAGTGAATTATTTGCATGTTTGGCCTTAAAACTGTGACTCCGCATCGGCGGTACAGTCACGCATGTTTTCTTAGGCGTTACTGCAGGATGAAAATATCTCTGTTGTCTCGTCCCAGGATGTGCTCAAGTATATTACACCGACGGCTCCGCTGGTCTCCCCTTATAAAGAATGGGGGAGGGGGGGGAGAGTAAGAGTCTCTGTTGGGATATAAGTAGAGAGTTCTCACTTCTCGCAGATGTTTGTGATGTATCGACTCTCTCGGCGTTGAGACGCTGATTCCTGAATCGACTTCTGCAAGGTGGGACCGCTGCAGAGCCAGCCGGCTTTGAAGCGAGGGCGCTTCTCGCGGCGAGACCCTGAAACGGGAAATGACGTCATCGGCTTCCGTTCGAATCGTCTCGTCTTGTTTCGTCATGCAACGGGAACGCGGATTTCGTCCCCATCGTGTCCTGCCAAGGTGTCTTCACTCCGCTCCGTCGTGGGATGTTTCCCCCCCAAGCTGCAGGCCCTGCACTGGGCTTGGGGGGGGTTTGTTTTTGTGGTCGAGAGGCATGCTGACATCCAGAGTGGTGTTAATATGTAAATATGTGTCGTGTATCACTTGACTTTGGCTGTTTGTCTGATTGACTGTAAAGATGCATGACTTTTTTTCCATAAAATGTGTCCCTATTGATCTACACTGCCTCTCGTATCGATTTGTTGTGTGTTCCTTGTGTCTCCAGGGAGCGAAAGCTACTAAAGACGCTTGTGGTTGGTTTCTGATCCCTGTCTTACAGTTTGAAAGAAAGATCAGTACTGCCACCTAGTGTTCAGTCTTTGCACTTGTAACGCGCCGTGGTTACGTGTCAGCTGCGTTAGCTTCGTACTAGCTAAACCGCACCAGCATAGCTTAGCATAGATCTGGACTCCTCTATCTGGACTCTATCTGGACTCCTCTATAGAAGGATTTCGCACTTGTGTCACTTTAGTTACCTGTACTGGCCACCATACAATGCCTGGTTACGACGGCACTATGATCTTTCAACATACACGAACCGAGCTGTTACTAAGGAGAGACAAGTGACGCAGGCTCCAGCGGTGAGTCGCAGTATATAGCTGAAGCGCCACCCAGTGACCAAATCTGGTACTACAACCAAAATACTGTCCCAGAACACAGTAGGTGTATTTCTGACTGTTACACGCTGCAGGCAGACAACGAAAACACTACAGACGAGACGTTTAATCAAAATAAACATGGTTTAGATCCCAAGAAACCATGTTGTATTAGAGAAAATCAAACGTCGTGACAAACTTGACTCCCACGTTTTCCTCTAAATGAACGGAGGGATTTCTTTGTAAAACCGTAAAATACAATTTCAACAGATCATAACCTTTTTTAAATATATATATATCAGATCCTTCTAACACAGTGGTTCTCAACCTTTTTGGGGGTCCTGGACCCCCCCCCCTGCGTATTTTTGATCTACCCTGAGGACCCCTCCACCTGATCTCGGGGGAGGGGTGTTGCAATTTGATAGAAACAGTAGAAACTGCATTTTAAATTGCATTATAGCATTTATTCACTCTTTGGGGCAAAAATAAGAGCTTTCAGTTGTAACTTAGATATAGTTAACAAAACAGAATTCTTATGCAGTAACTTTCAGATATATGTAACAAAACAGAATATGTATTCAGTAACTTTCAGATATATGTAACAAAACAGAATATGTATTCAGTAACTTTCAGATAGATGTAACAAAACAGAATATGTATTCAGTAACTTTCAGATATATGTAACAACAGGATTTTTATGCAGTAACTTTTAACAATGCAAACGGGAGCGAGATCTCTTATGAAAATACAATAAATTACACTTGTGAAACAGATGTAATTAGAGAAAAAAGTCCCGTTACCCTTTATAGCTTAGGTAGATAAAGGTCTCAGTCACATTTGAGTAAAATAATCCTATTTCTATAAATGTCACAGGATCTTTTTTTTAAAGATATTTTATTTTCACGGACCCCTTGCAATTACACCACGGACCACTAGGGGTCCGCGGACCCCCGGTTGAGAAACACTGCTCTAACAGACAATATTTGGCAGATACGACAGAACAAACTGGCTGAAGACTTTTACCAACATTTAGTACCACATCAACAAGTAAAACTCCTTTACCATGTTTTTGTGTTGGGCGGTGGGGAAGGCGCTGACAGCGACACTGGTGACTGGGAGGTCAAACACTCCTGCAGTCACAAATATCACCACAGGTGTCGCTAAACTTAAATGAAGACGGCGATCTTCAAGAGTAAACCTTTAAAGTGTGAGCTATAAAGTCTGGCTCGACGGTTTATGTATAACAGTACTGTTGGTGATAATGTCGTAGAGCAATTGACAGAGCGGCATTAAAATTATTGTTACCCCGCGTGCGGGGCGCGTGGCGGTCTATTCTGTTGCCTACCGACACGGGGATTGTCGGTTCGAATCCCCGTGTTACCTCCGGCTTGGTCGGGCTCTGTGCATAACTGTAGCCCACTGACTTCCGGTTTCTACCGCAGCGGTCATACCAGTTTCCTGTTTGTTAGCGTGCGCTATTGACATGGGCGTATTTTTTCGCGACGCCTGCGAGATTTACCACGGATAAAGGTCAACGACACGCACACAATGTCGACCACCCTTCCTCTGCACCTACCAGCAAACGGGGGAAGCGTTTCAAGTTGCGCACAGGCGCGGATCTACGGTGTGGCAACAGGGGTGGCAGCTGCCACCTCTGGGACACAGTCTTGCCACCCCATTTATAAATCAGATAATATGTTTTTAAAGTATATTTTATGTACATGCATGGTGAAGGTCAATGAGACCCGCACCAAACTCGTCTCAAACAGTAGAGAACAAAATACATTCGATGAAATCCGAGATTTGAATAATAACACGATTAGAATAATGTCCATTGCCCCCCCCCCTCCTTGAGCCTCATGCCACCCCAGGAAAAAATCTCTAGATCCGCCACTGGTTGCACATATCAAGTGACGTCCGCAATTATGAGGACGAGTATCCTCAATTAGTATGAGTAGCCACAATTACGAGGACAAGTGTCCTCAATTAGTACGAGTATCCTGAGATGTAGAACTTGAACCTTTGCACCCGTTCGCTGCTAGGGGCAGGGGGAAGTTTGTCGACAATCCTGCGCGTGTCAACGACGTGCACGGAAGCCGCCGTGGTAAATCTCGCAGGCAGCGCGAAAAATACGCCGTCGCCAATGGCGCACGCCAACAAACAGGAAACTGATGTGACCGCTGCAGTAGAAACCGGAAGTCAGTGGACTATGCACAGAGTCGATTGGCCGTGTCTGCGGGTGGGAAGCCGGATGTGGGCGTGTGTCCTGGTCTGGGCGCCTGTTCGGGGAGGAGGGGGAACGGGGGGGGGGAATAGCGTGATCCTCCCACGCGTTAAGTCCCCTCGGTGAAACCCCTCGCTGTCAGGTGAAAAGAAGCGGCTGGCGACTCCACGTGTATCGGAGGAGGCACGTGGTAGTCTGCAGCCCTCCCAGGATCGGCAGAGGGGGTGGAGCAACGACCGGGACGGCTCGGGAGAGTGGGGTAACAACTGGGGAGGAAAAGGGGGAAAAATCCCCCCCCTAAAAAAAAATGTATGGTTACCTCACTAGAACAGGCCAATGACGACCAACTTGAATTTGTCGTTACAACTTCGGGGGGGGGGGGTGACATTTTTTGAAAGCAAAATTAAACTCTGACCTAGGTCAATAATGTGTGTGTTTTAATGTAAAACAAAAAAACGTGTGTATTTTGTCACGAGGGCCTATATGTAAAGTCCATCCTCAGCAGAAATGAGATTCCACGATTCAAACAAAAATCGACAAACACAAACCTGCGTACCATGACGTCCGATCCGAGCACACTAATTTCACATGACACGTGCTGGGATTCGACACAGCGTTGTTGCGAATTCCTGGAACACCATTTTCACCACGTGTGTGTGGTGTGTGTCTGTGTGAGAGTCTATAAACGGCCAAACTAAAGCACTTGGGGGCCTTGATTCTTTTTGGAGGTTATTGGGGGATGATCAGAGGCACCTATAAAAGATAGCAGAAAATTAAAATTATGCATAATTAATAATGCATAAATATGCAAAATATGCATTTTTCTAAAAATGGCTAAAAACCACTTTTCTCGGCGTTTCAGGTGATTCTGAGCATCTTTGATTTTTTTCACCCATAACAATTTTTTTCTGGGACAGAAATGTTTTGGTATTATGCAAAATATATGCATTTTTGCAAAAATGCACTTATGATCCTCATTTTTTTTTGGGAGGTGGTAGGTATTGTTCCAGAGAGGACCAGAAAAATAGCAGAAAATTAAAACAATTATGCATAATTATGCATAATTATACACATTTTGCATAATTATGCATAATTATGCATTTTTCTTTAAAAAATGACTAAAAACCACTTTTCTCGGCGTTTCAGATGATTCTGAGCATTTGGGGGGGAGGGAGTTGGAGTGGGGGGTGGGGGGTTAGGGGCAGGGGGAAGGCGGTTAGCTGGCGGGATGAAGATTTAGACGGGTGGATCGCCAAACCGCTACATTGTAGCGGGGTTCTTCTAAAGCTGCGTGTCGAGACACCGATACAGGGCCGTCCCAAACCTTTCTGTGGCCCGACGTAGAATATGAGTTTGGGGGCCCCTGCACCACGTTTTTCCCCCTCACGTCACCCACCACTGTTTAGTTTGCTTATGCTTGCCTCGGATCGACCCTGCGCCAGTAACACCAGGAGGTCTCTGTACTGGAACCTTATCCTGCATCACATGGGGTCCCTTTCATTGCTTCGACTCTGATCCCTGCCGAGTTGTCCGGCCTGGTTTGCCGGGGTCACGTTACTCCCAGTAAATGTGGCTGCCCGGTCTCCTCCCTCTGGCTCCTCCCTCCGGCTAGTGGCTCTTGTTGTGCTGAGGTGCCTCGCCTTATAAAAGCTCCTTCTTTACAGTCGTAACACGCATCTCACCTTGGATGCAGCGTGGGCCGCCTCACGCTGCTGCGGCTCAGACCAACTGAGGAGTCCGGATATTGGACTCCTCCGTTGGTCTCCTCCCCGCTGATTCCCTCACCAGTCTGGCGACGGACTGGGAATGTGTTTATGTTACTGGGGCTGATGGCTGCCTTACCAATCAGACTGAGCCCCCCCCCGCCCCCCCCCCCCCAGAGATTCACTGCTCACTGTGATTTAAACGGTTTGCTTCCCATACCACCACTGAGGAGTTATGTGCAGTTGTGCAGCTCTCAGCTGACTCAATCTGAAGACGGAGGGGAAGCCAAATGGCGCCCCCTAGGCAGCCATGTAGCCTACTGCAGTTGTAAATCCTACGCAAACACGAGCACTCCCTCGTCTTTTTGTGCTAGTGTTTGCTTGCCAATTTGTTGTGTTAACTTGTGCACGTGGCCTATTTACACAACACACTGGAGAAGGGAAGTACGTTTTCTGGTTCTTTACTCGTTGCCACGCAACGTAAGGTAATACAACGGAGCAATCCGCGCCTACTAGCGCATGCGACGTGTTACTGCAACAGAAAGTAATCCCTCATTATGCTGTAGGCCAGTGTTTCTCAACCGGGGGTCCGCGGACCCCTAGTGGTCCGTGGTGTAATTGCAAGGGGTCCGTGAAAATAAAAATTCTGTTTTGTTACATATATCTGAAAGTTACTGAATACATATTCTGTGTTGTTACCTATATCTGAAAGTTACTGAATACATATTCTGTTTTGTTACATATATCTGAAAGTTACTGCATAAGAATTCTGTTTTGTTAACTATATCTAAGTTACAACTGAAAGCTCTTATTTTTGCCCCAAAGAGGGAATAAATGCTATAATGCCATTTAAAATGCAGTTTCTACTGTTTCTATCAAATTGCAACCCCCCTTCCCCCAAGATCAGGTGGAGGGGTCCTCAGGGTAGATCAAAAATACGCAGGGGGTCCAGGACCCCAAAAAAGGTGGAGAACCACTGGTGTAGGCTATACGCTACACTCCTCCCTTTTTAGTGCATCAACTTCTATTTTGGATTTTATGGGGCCCTATACTAAAACAAACAAACAAACAAAATATTTTACCTTTAACATACAATTACCTACTTACTAACTAACTTGGACTACAGCCCCCTATTTCTGACTGTATACTACATTTCAGTGGATTTCAGGTTCTCATTTGTTGGCCTGAAATGTGTCGGTGGGTAAAACTTCATTAGCGTCTCTGTCTTGAAATGGTGCAGCCAATATTAACAGACACGAGAGAAAGCCAATGGCTTGAATGCTAAATTGATATCTGGCAACATATAGGCTATTCCACCTTTATCATAATAAAACGTAGTGTTTTGCACTTGGTCTCTGGGTCGTCCCAGCAGGCACGTCCCCATAATAAACACTGCGGAGCTGATCTTGCGGCGCTTTACCGCCACCCAGCGGCTGTTATGGTGAAGTGTTCGAAAATGTCACACAAAAAAACCCCCTGACGAACCCAGAGATCAGATCGGCCAGAAGAAATTGCCTCAGAGGTGAGAGAGCGACTAACCCCACCACGGAAACTTAAGCAGGGTGGGGGTTCAAACCCTGGTCCATAGACAACAGGCAAATGAAACTTGTTTCAAGAAAGCATTTGTGCAAAAATGGTGTTTAGAGGACCACGGTGCACCAACCAGTGAACGACAGCAGTCCGCCAGTGGAGCTTTAGCAGCATTATTATAAACCAGCGAACGTTATTATTGCACGAACGCACGCACGTTCATGTAAAAATATGTATACATGCAACTTATATACACATATTTAGTGAGTAGTGTAACGTGCATGGATAAGAAGACACGCTGGCCGCTGGCTGGCGGGTCCGAGCTTTAGTCTAGCGGTTAGCGATGCCTCCTGTGGTGCGAGCGATACGGGTTCGCGTCCCGGCCGCGGCAGTTCCTGTGGTTGCGTTGTCCCCCGAATTCGCTACAGTATATATGCAGACAGTGCTGCGGTGAATCATTAAAGTACTACAAGTTGTCCTTGCAGATGTCAGGTCAGTGTGTTTCTGTGTCGTGTGTCCTCTGCAGGCTGTCAGCTTGATAGTGATGAACCGCAGCGTTGTCAAGCGGACTCACGGCTTCCGTGACCCGGCCGGGTGACCTCTGACCCACTTACAGCACCGTTTGACTTGGCGCCCACTAGCCCATAGTTCTATAACCTTTATTGGCGAAGGCCAAGCTCTTTTTCCAACACAGACCCGATTTCATGTTCACACCTCAAACACTGCTGGCCTTGCACAAGGGCAAAACCAGTGTCTCTCCCCACCCAGACTAGACTCCAAATGATGCAGACACACATCCAGACCAGGAACTTCATTTACACAGACGCGTCTGCTTTTGGCACCTGCGGAACTAACCGTAGTTTATGACGCGTGGCGTCTGTTTCTCTCTGACATGACGTTCAGCCGGGAGTTGCTGCACTTGCTGGTCTTCTGATGACGTCAGGGGCATTTAAAGAACCTTCTGGTAATGAATATAGCTGCACCAAGAGTTAGCCACACGGGGTCACCTTGTCTGATAGATGTACAATATTGTAACGTGCATGGATAAGAAGACACGCTGGCCGCTGTCCAGTCCAGTGTTTCTCAACCGGGGGTCCGCGGACCCCTAGTGGTCCGTGGTGTAATTGCAGGGGGTCCGTGAAAATAAAATATATTTTAAAAAAATGTCCTATGACATTTATAGAAATAGGATTATTTTACTCAAATGTGACTGAGACCTTTATCTACCTAAACTATAAAGGGTAACAGGACTTTTTTTCTCTAATTACATCTGTTTCACAAGTGTAATTTATTGTATTTTAATAAGAGATCTCGCTCCCGTTTGCATTGTTAAAAGTTACTGAATACATATTCTGTTTTGTTACATATATCTGAAAGTTACTGCATAAGAATTCTGTTTTGTTAACTATATCTAAGTTACAACTGAAAGCTCTTATTTTTGCCCCAAAGAGTGAATAAATGCTATAATGCAATTTAAAATGCAGTTTCTACTGTTTCTATCAAATTGCAACCCCCCTACCCCAAGATCAGGTGGAGGGGTCCTCAGGGTAGATCACAAATACGCAGGGGGTCCAGGACCCCAAAAAGGTTGAGAACCACTGGTTTAGTCGAGCGGTTAGCGATGTCTCCTGCGGTGCGGGCGATACGGGTTCGCTTCCCGGCCGCGGCGCTTCCTGTGGCTGCGCTGTCCCCCCAATTCGCTGCAATATATACCTGGTTATGTATAGGAGGTGGCCTGGAGTGTCTGCAAACGTGTCAGTGATGAAACAACATAGTGTGATTCTGGGCTGTTTGACACGTTATCGGGGCAGGAGGACGCGGTCCTGCCGGTCTGGGCCTTGTCATCATCCATCCCGAATAACGGAGAGAAATGAGAGCACTATTTTCAGGGCGCCAGATGGCGACTAAAATGGTCACCAGTGCGACTAACTTTTTGATTTTGCGACCGCCCCCCCCCCCCCCCGACAGTCGCCAGTGGCCACCATTACCCAAAAACAAAAAGAAAGAAAGAAAGAAAGAAAGAAAGAAGGAAAGAAAGAGAAATGGCCATGCGTTTGGTTTGTGTACTGAATTCTCGTCTCCTCTTGCGCATGCGTCTACCTGTCCTCTCGCGTGAACTCCTGCCCTGCGGCGGCGGAAGCGTCGGCTGGTACAGATGAACAGAAACAACGGTCGAAGTTAGTTTAAAGTCACATTTGTCGGGTTAAAAATGTGAAGCGTGAACTTTGTGAACGGTGATTAATTTAGTTCGACGGAGCTTGAATTTAGAAGTTAGATGGAGCCAGATCGCCCCCCACCCCACCCTGAAAGCCTACTTTGAGAAATGTATCATCCATTTTTTGTGTCACAGGTTATAGATTTTTATTTTTCGGTACATTAGGGTTCTTTAAATTGATAATAATAATAATAGTGAAAATATTCCAATGTCGCGTTGATCTGCTCATATTCTGTGGCCAGCCATGCGCGCTCAAAAAAGGTGACGTCACCACTTGAACGTCCTCTCGTCGCTGAAGCGGTTGGCAAGATGGCGGTGAGCTTTCAGCCGCTTGCCGGTGAGTCGCAGAGCCTCGTCGCCGGGTCGGCTAGCTAACAAGTTAACTAATGCGGTACGTGAATGGCAAATCGCTAGAAAACTGTGAGTTTATTCGGTCTTTTTAAACGGCCTACGGATGAATAGTCAGAATGTCAAAACAAGACGCCAGGCCCCGTGGTGGCTTCTGATTTAAGGTAGTGTAAACTACTAATGAGACACGTTAGCCCCTAGCTAGCGGGTCTGACCGTTAGCCCCTAGCTAGCGGGTCTGACCCTTTAGCCCCTAGCTAGCGGGTCTGACACGTTAGCCCCTAGCTAGCGGGTCTGACCCGTTAGCCCCTAGCTAGCGGGTCTGACCCTTTAGCCGAGCGGTTAGTGATGTGGCCTTGTGGTGCAGTACACCCCATATCGAATCCCGCACCGGGCAAGAAAACAACCGGTTACATTAAGAATCAGGGAATTACTTGCTTCAGCTGTGCGTTTGTGAGGACAGGCCTCAGTCCTATTTACGTTTTGTTTTTTGTTTTTTTTGTGTCATGATTGTTATGTGATTCTGTTCTCTTAACTGCGATGTAACTCTTCTTCTTCTTCTTCTACTTCTTCTTCTACTCCTACTTCTTCTCCGGCTAGTTCCCTGTTTCCCAGGGGTCGCCACAGCGGATGTGATAGTTTCCATAGGTACGCTGTGAGGGCACAGCGCCGATGGCGGTCTTGCCAATCCGCACGATGATTTGGCAGAAGTTTGCGTCGGATGGATGCCCTTCCTGACACAACCACTAACCCTGTGGACGGGGGCACAGGTAAAGCGCCGGATGCCATCCCAGTATTCATGGGCCTGTCAAAACAAAACTGTTAAAACGAGCTAACTGCCCCTCTGGGTTATGTGTCGCAAATGGTGGTCACTCACTCACTCGTGGACGACCTGAGAGGGACGTTCAAAAGTCCTGGGAGTAATAATAAACTGGAAGGAGTCTCTGTCTGTCTGTCCTTCCATTCTCTCGTCAACCGTTCATCCGATCGATTTCACGCTAGGGCGGGATGCTGTGTTGCTGTAAAGCCCCTTGAGGCAAATTTGTGATATTGGGCTACACAAATAAAGGTGACTTGACTTGGTAGGTACCCCGTGGGTCTGGACGGTTTCGTGCTTGCTATCAGATGAGTTGCATGATGTAGGCTAGACTAGCCTACTATATAGGCAATGTGTGGCATGTGTGCTGTGCATCTGCCTCCTGTATGCTGGATCTTGTGTGGTATTGATTGTCATTTTATTTAAGCCTGTGGTGTTTCAATTCTATTTTTGCAAGGTGTTGAACAAGTGTCACTGGTACTGTATTACTACTACTACTATTTTCGGCTGCTCCCATTAGGGGTCAACACAGCGGATCATCCGTTTCCATCTCTTCCTGTCCTCTGCATCTGTCACACCAGCCACCCGCATGTCCTCCCTCACCACATACATAAACCTCCTCTTTGGCCTTGGTACTATATTATATGGTGTTTGCCTCCAGGATGTTTTACTGGCGTTTGCGTGTTGTGTTTAGTGTGGCTGTTGACTTGCTAGCCTGTGTTTTGTATAAGTCCAACAGTTGAGACTGTGGGCATGTTCCAATGTTGTCATGTGAAGCGTCGTAGGTCTGGTCTGTTTAGACGCATAGCGCAAAGTATTGGCCAATTCACTGTGGGGTTGTTGTTTTTTTTGCTCGAGTGATATAAAATCATTGCAACGGTGAATTGTTTTTCTGTCTCTGTGTTACCTGCATGGCTAGACGTTCTCTGTATGAAGGTAAATGTTATTGACAGTATCAACATCATGTAGTAACAATAGAATGTTTTTCACAGTAACCCTACAATTGACCGCACACGTCCGTGTATGCGTGTGCGTGTGATGTGTAATAGCACATTGGAAAATAGGGCTCCCCTGAAAGCCACTGTATAATTCGAATGCTGGATGTAGCTAACTGCACTACACAGTAACTGCGTAACTAGACTGCAAAGTGGTGTCAGGGGAGAACGTAGCCAGGCAGCATCGGACGGTGATCTGTAGGATGACTTTGGAGACCAAGAAGAGGAAGAGAGTGAAGGCAGAGCCAAGTATCAAATGGTGGAAGTTGAAGAAGGAAGACTGTTTGTTGTGTGGCGTTCAGGGAGGAGTTAAAGCAAGCACTTGGTGCTAGTAAAGAGTTGCCGGATGGCTGGGCAGCCACTGCAGAAATAGTGGGGGAGACAGCTAGGAAGGTATTTGGTGTGACTTCGGGACAGAGGAAGGAAGACAAAGAGACTTGGTGGTGGAATGAGGAAGTACAGCAAAGTATACAGAGGAAGAGGTTGGCAAAGAGAAGTGGGATAGTCAGAGAGATGAAGAAAGTAGACAGGAGTACAAGGAGATGCAGCGTAAAGCTAAGAGAGAGGTTGCAAATGCAGAGGAAAATGCGTATGGTGAGTTATATGAGAGGTTAGACACTAAGGAAGGAGAAAAGGACTTGTACCGATTGGCTAGACAGAGGGAGCGAGCTGGGAAGTATGTGCAGCAGGTTAGGGCGATCAAGGATAGAGATGGAAATGTGCTGACAAGTGAGGAGAGTGTGTTGAGAAGGTGGAAGGAATACTTTGAGGGGCTGAGGAATGAAGAAAATTAGAGAGAGAGAAGGTTGGATGATGTGGGGATAGTGAATCAGGAAGTGCGGTGGATTAGCAAGGAGGAAGTGAGGGCAGCGATGAAGAGTGGAAAGGCAGTTGGTCCTGATGACATACCTGTGGAGGCATGGAGGTGTTTAGGAGAGATGGCAGTGGGGTTTTTAACTAGATTGTTTAACACAATCTTGGAAAGTGAGTGACACGATCACCGGTCAGAGGATTAGCAGCCAACAGGTGTGACATCTCCCTGTCGACCTGCAGTCAGCCAGTATGAGTGGCACCTGCCCTTGATTGGCCTGTGATTAGGTGCATCTGTGCTGGGGACTATTTGACCGGGTGCTTTGCAGAGATACCTTGTCGAGTCTCGGAGAAGCTTAGCGCCGGTCTGCGGAGGCCTGTGTCTCCTGAACCCTTGTCTGCCTCCTCAGTGTGAGAGTGTTTCACTTGCCTCTGTGTGAGAGAGTGTTTTCTTAGTTTAGTATTTTATCTCTATTCTTGTTTGCATTTTTTGCCTGCCCTGTTTGGCAGTGGTTTTTTGGTTGTGTGTTTGCTGAAGTCCAGTAAAGCGACTTAGTACTTACCAACTGTCCCTTCTCTGCTATTGGGTCCAAATGCACGGCGTTACAGTGAGAGGATGCCTGAGGAGTGGAGAAGAAGCAAACTGGTTTTCAAGAACAAGGGCGATGTGCAGAACTGTAGCAACTACAGAGGTATAAAGTTGATCAGCCACAGCATGAAGACATGGGAAAGAGTAATAGAAGCTAGGTTAAGAGGAGAGGTGATGGTCAGCGAGCAGCAGTATGGTTTCATGCCACGAAAGAGCGCCACAGATGTGATGTTTGCTTTGAGAAGCATAGAGAGGGCCAGAAGGAGTTATTGTGTCTTTGTGGATTTAGAGAAAGGATATGACAGGGTGCCTAGAGAGGAGGTGTGGTATTGTATGAGGAAGTCAGGAGTTGCAGAGAAGTATGTAGGAGTGGTGCAGGATATGTGTGAGGTAAGTGTAACAGTGGTGAGATGTGCGGTTGGAATGACAGATGGGTTCAAGGTGGGGGTGTAATTGCATCAAGGATCGGCTCTGAGCCCTTTCTTGTTTGTAATGGTGATGGACAAGTTGACGGACGAGATCAGGCAGGAGTCTCTGTGGACTATGATGTTTGCGGATGACATTGTGATCTGTAGCGAGAGTAATTTGTAGGTTGAGGAGAGCCTGGAGAGGTGGAGGTATGCACTGGAGAGAAGAGGAGTTAGTCAGTAGGAGCAAGACAGAATACATATGCATGAATGAGAGGGAGGAAGGTGGAATGGTGAGGATGCAAGGAGTAGAGGCAACAAAGGCATATGAGTTATGAGTTTAAATACTTGGGGTCAACTGTCCAAAGTAATGGGGAGTGCAGAAGAGAGGTGAAGAAGAGAGTGCGGGCAGGGTGGAGTGGGTGGAGAAGAGTGTCAGGAGTGATTTGCGACAGAAGGGCACCAGCAAGAGTTAAAGGGAAGGTTTACAAGATAGTTGTGAGACCAGCTATGTTGTATGGTTTGGAGACAGTGACACTGATGAAAAGACAGGAGGTGGAGCTGGAGGTGGCAGAGTTGAAGATGCTAAGAGTGATGGACAGGATTAGGAACCAGTATATTAGAGGGACAGCTCAGGTTGGACGGTTTGGAGACAAAGCAAGAGAGGAAAGCTTGAGATGGTTTGGACATGTGTGGAGGAGAGATGCTGGGTATATTGGGAGAAGGGTGCTGAATATGGAGCTGCCAGGGAAGAGGAGAAGAGGAAGGCCGAAGAGGAGGTTTATGGATGTTGTGAGAGAGGACATGCAGGTGGCTGGTGTGACAGAGGAAGATGCAGAGGACAGGAAGAGATGGAATGGATGATCCGCTGTGGCGACCCCTACCGGGGACAGCCAAAAGTAGTAGCAGATGTAGCTAACTGCGTAGCTAGCTAACGTTAGCCAGCTAGCAAGAAAAAAAATGTGCAAAAGAAAAATATCAGGCTATTTCTCACTCCAAACCCAGCCTCCTGTACATCAGATACCGACGATGTCGAGACAAGCTCAACAAGTTCTCAAGGGATATTTGAGTCATCCCAGCCCGATTCAGTTGAGTAAAAAAGTTGGGGGGGGGGCTTGTCATTTAAGTATTTGCATTAATAGGGTTGCAGTATATTGAACATTGCACATATTGTGTATGTAAAGAATACATTGTGTGTAGGCTATGGAAAAGAGCCAATAAAGGTAGATGGTAGAGGGGAAAGAAAAGGCAGTGTGAGGCAGGCCTTTAACAATATAACACATGGCATCACTATATTGTGACTCATGAAAACTTGATTTGGCTTTTAAATATTTGGGTTTGGCTCCTAGGTTTTTGTTTGTTGCTTGGATCCCTGGTTTTGCTTTCCTGGGGCCTGAATTGGTGCTTGAGCCAAAGCAGTACTGTTTTCCAGACAGATAGATGGAGATGGACGGACAGACAGACAGAGGGAGAAAGAGAGCCAGAATTAGTTAATTTAAGTTCATCTGGGGACATAGTTCAGATTTCAACCTATTCTTCTCAGTTTGGGGTATGTCTCGCCTAACAGTAGACATCTCTCTACATCCTGGGGCTGACATGGCCCTTAAATATGATATAAAAGATGAATGAAGTCTGTATGCACTTTCCCTCTCTCGTCTATTTGAGTAAATTGAAACACACAAGCGCTCTCCAACATGTATGCCCTCTCCCCATCTCTCTTGGCCCACTTGCTTTCTCCCAAACACGAGCTCTTAAGACATCCACTGGCTCCTCTCGTCCATGCTCAGACCACAGGACAGGGAACAGATGCACATCATGCAACGTGTTCTTTATTAAGAATGTGCTTTGAAGCGTACAGCAGTATACAGGAGTACAGCGCTCCAGGGTTTACCTCCCATCATATTCTTACGTTAAGAAAATCCCACATGGGTCATTTAATCACAAAGATACAGCAGCCTTGTGGCCTTTTCAGAGACCGGCTGTTTGGTTCTATGTTAGAAGAGCTACTTGATGCTACATTATATCAACCAAAGTCCACAATATTTAAGTTTATATAAATATATATATATATCATATGTGCTGGATACACCGTTGACTACAATGAAATTTAAACATCTAAATACCAACAGAGGAAGGGAAAATGTCTTATCTTAAATTAGTACAGAAACCTGACTGTCGGTGTTAGTTGTAGGTCGGTGAGACTTTGTTACTTACCGCGGTGTGGGGTTTAAACCTCACCGCTCTCTTAAAACCACTAAAGAAGAAGAATCATTTTTTTTCTATTCCTCTTTTCTCCATGACCCCCCCTCCTCCTCCCCCATCCCCCCCCCCGTTCTGAATCACAGTGAATATTACAGGTAGGTAGTACTGCTTTGGAAATACACACACTAGAAATCACAGACAGGTAATTAAAATGAGGCCAGGGCGCAAAAAAAGAAGATGTTTTAAAGATCCAGGGCCTCGTGTGTCAGTCGTTACTATGGGCAAATTTGTTCTTGCACACTCATGGAACTTTTTTTTAGCCCTCAAGGATTGTCTGACAGTCGGCAGCAAAGCATGATGGTTATTTGCTATTCCCTCCTCCTAACATCTATTGTCTACCTCTTGCAACGAGCAATCACCCAGGCCTGCAGAGACGTCAGTGTTGGCCAATTGGTGTCTAAATTCAGGGGTTACCAGGGATAAATTCAGGGGGTTACCAGGGATAAATTCAGGGGCTACCAGGGATGAATTCAGGGGGTTACCAGGGATAAATTCAGGGGCTACCAGGGATGAATTCAGGGGCTACCAGGGATGAATTCAGGGGCTACCAGGGATGAATTCAGGGGGTTACCAGGGATAAATTCAGGGGCTACCAGGGATAAATTCAGGGGTTACCAGGGATGAATTCAGCGGTTACCAGGGATAAATTCAGGAGGTTACCAGGGATAAATTCAGTGGTTATCAGGGATAAATTCAGGAGGTTACCAGGGATAAATTCAGGGGTTACCAAGGATAAATTCAGGGGGTTACCAGGGATAAATTCAGGGGTTACCAGGGATAAATTCAGGGGGTTACCAGGGATGAATTCAGGGGTTACCAGGGATGAATTCAGGGGGTTACCAGGGATAAATTCAGGGGGTTACCAGGGATAAATTCAGGGGGTTACCAGGGATAAATTCAGGGTGTTACCAGGGATAAATTCAGGGGTTACCAGGGATAAATTCAGGGGGTTACCAGGGATAAATTCAGGGGGTTGTTCTACACCGGTCTCTGAGACAAACTTCAGGGGTAAAACAAATCCCATGGGTGTGTACATTTTCCCATCGTAACGATTGATACATGAGGCCCCAGAAAACTCGGGAATCAGCCAGGATTCCTCGGCGCTGCTGCCACAGCTAAACTACTCACAACCCGGTCGGTAGGCAAATGATTCATTAAAAAAAGACGCTACTGTATAGAAAACAGCGTAGACATTTGTATATCTGGGCAGGCGTGTAGGGCTCAGTGGTTTCCACTTGATCCAACACTCTTTTTTCATATTGTAATTAGCCTCGAGACAGACCAAACAGCCCGTCTGTGAGGCGCAGACAAACATCAGCAGCTGGTGGGATGAGTCTGCCTGGTCTGACAAACGCCAGCTCCCCGCTGGATTCTTTATTTGCCCGCATGCCAATACGAAGCTGCAGCCACATCCTGCCAGCAGAGTCTCCTGACGTTGTTAATCAAATGGCGATGCTCGTTTCGCTCAAAACCGCCGCCGTCCGTCCACCCCGGACCATCACTTTACCGCACTGACACATTGAAAATCATCTTTTTTTTTCCTTCTTTTTTTCTTTTTTTTTTCTACAAATGTGATTATCAAAAGGTAGCTTATATAAGTAGTAGTGTTTTATTGAAGCACAGCAATTTTGCTTGAGTGAGAATGTTTCAAGTGAGCGGTCGCTCTCCCGAAACATCTCATTTGTTAACAGTCACCAATGGTGTGCACGCCGGCGAACTGACGTTTCTCCCGCGGAACTATTTTGGGACTTTGTCGAGAGCTAAATACACAACTTGACAAGGAGGAGTCGCCTCCTTGTTTGCTGTTTGGCACATATTTTCTCTCCGCTGAGATGACTTCTACACCAGGCCTTTCATAATCCCTTCCATTTTAAACACCCAGAGCCCGTGTTAAGCCTCTTCCTCCTCCTCCTCCTCCTCCTCCTCCTCCCCCCCATCACATATAACAATCCGCTCTCCTACACAAGATGGAGGACGAGGAGTCTGAGAGGGCGGCTGGAAGGTTACCGTCAGAGAAGGGGATGAAGAAGAAATTGTGAAAGGAAAAACCAAAAGCTGCATTGCCTCCGTTCGTCTCACACAAACCCGAGAGTCGGAGAGTCTCTGTGCATCTGATGGGATTTAACAGCAAGCTAAATTTGAAAAGCATTGCGGTGGACTGAGAGGACATTTTTGTTGGGCGTCTCGTTTTGTCAAAGTTCAGATCTTCAGACCAGTGTCGTTTGGGTCACCTTTGCCATCAGGACGGTGTTCTTGGTTTCTGACTTTGCTGAGCAGAATATGACTGGGCGAATTAGTCCAATGGTCCACCAACCCCCCCCCCATACACACACAACCCCACCCCACCCCACCCACCCCGTGTCACCCAAATCCATTCGTCGTTGGACAGTCGACGCCGTGAGTCGGAACATCGCTGTCTTGCATATTTTGCTGTTCTTCCATTAGCATAAGGGTTTGTATCGATTACAGAGCGATGAGGAAGCACTGGGTGTCGGGTGTACATTCATCACACATCCAGGTGAATGACACAGCAGGAAAAGAGAGGGTGCAGGTGCAGGTGAGGCGGATCGGAGTCTCTGTCCAGTTTCAGTCTGGGGCCAGACTCAGGTTTTCACATTGACTATAAAAAGAAAAGGGAGGTGGGTTTTAGTTTTAGCAGCTTTATTCACCATCATACAGCAAACACGGGGAGCAGGGGCGGTTATGCAGTGAAAAGCGGCGAGGGGATTGGTTTAACCCCCCCCCCCCCCCGAGGAGCTCTTCGACCCTGCTGACGTGGTAAACATCTCTGTCCAGCCTGTGAGTGGGTTAATTAGGAGTTTAAGGAGAAATGGCACCATACATTTATGTATATTTAAATAATTTAAAAAACAAGTCAAAGAATCCAGAAGTATTTAAGTCCAGTGAACAAGGGTAGAGAGAACTGCCTGAACTTCAGTGCAAACACACAAAAACACAGCTCACTTCAGTACACAAATCTACTGAACAAACTTAGTAGGGGGCTTGGTTCTTCTCATTCCACAACTCGGTAGTCTGTTTTCAGAATCAAAACCACTTTATTCGCCAAGTCCGGTAAGGTGTACATGAACACACGTGTACAGCACAACCCCACATACAGCGCAAGACGACACTGCAAGACATGCAGACAGGTGGCTGAACATATGACTACATGTATACAAACGTGTTTTATCGTTCAAAGCAATCTGACAGCATGCCATGCAATACGCTCTACCCATAATTCCACTGGTGTAATAGAGTATCACAGAATGAGACAGGAGCAGAATAAAGGATGTAGACATTTTAGGTTCAGAGAGTATGCCAGGGGCACTAGACGATAACAGGATAGACAAGACAGTAACGGGGGAGAGGTTTAAAGGTCTTTGCTCATCACTGGAGGTGGTGTTGGGAGGCGACTGGACAGATCTACACATCCCCACTGGTCTGGATTTCTTTCTAATAAGATTGACGAGGAGAAAGAAGCCCTGGTGACAGTAGAGCTAAATGCGGAGAGAAGAGGACAGACATGGGTCAAAGGTCAGAGGAAGGACACTCACTGGCCAGGTTGACGATGCAGGCGATGATGATGAGGGTGCCGCCCACCAGAGAGACCACGGAGAGCAGCTTGGCCACACGGCCCAGACGCACAGCGCCATCCAGGTTCCCCTGTTCCAGACTGTTCTTGGACTACATGAAAGTCAGAACCACAGTTAGACCTGATCCCGACCGCGTTACAAATAGACACGCTTCAGGACAATAACAAAAACTCATTAAGGCACTATCCCTGTGATGGTATGGCGGATGTTTATTGCAATGATAAAATGAAGTTTGAAAAAAATAATAAAATCTTTTTTGGTTGGGAATTTACAAAACAGCCATATTACTACTCCAAGTAATATTGATGATGATAAGTACTTGTTTTCACATAGCATTTTTGTTTTTTTTCAAACAAAGTGCTGAATTGGTTTGCGAGTTCTGGTTCTGTTCCTACCATAACAGAGTAAACGAATCCCACAATGTTTATCGGCCACACGGGGCAGAAGCAAGCGAGGACGGCGAGGAAGAGGTAGTCTTTGACCTTGGTCCGGTCCAGTGGGGGGTTGGTGGCGATGCTGGAGTGACGGGACAGTGAAGGTCTCGGGGAGAAGGCGGTGTACCCGATGGAACTAGCCCGGCTGCCCTTGCGTGTCTTTCCGTGATGGGGGTGGTGGGAGTAAGAGATGGAGTGCTGCCTTCTGGGAGGAGAGGAGATTACAGGGGAGTTTGTCTCTGCAGCGGCGGGGTGGATTCCATTACCTAAACAGGAGAGAGCGAAAGGCCGAGAATGGGTGGTGTTTGAAATGGAGAGAGGAATTCAAATGAATGCCCTTTCTCACCAGAGCACTCACTGCACTCCAAGTACACCCCCCCCCGTCCTCATCTTCCACTGCCATCATGAAGAAGGGAAACTTAGCCACTTACTGTTTTCCAGTTTCTCGTTGATGACGATGACCAGTTCTCCCTTGGATTTGCTGCGGCAAGGCCTGGAATCAGGTTGACCGGTACCACCGATGAGGTGTTCTTCTCTGATGACCGGGCATTGCACAGAGACTGAGGGCTGGCTTGACAGACAGGCCTCCTGGTCCAGTAATGATGGTTGTTGCTCCCCTGGCCACACAGTGGGGGTGGGAACAGTGTTGGCAGCCATACTGACACCGGCAGGGTCTGTTGGAGGTGTACAGATTGGAGAGACAAGAGTTCTTACAGACACCGATGGAAAGTGTTGTTTCAGGGCTCTCGGACTACATCTGGATCCTTGTAGTGTTTTGACTGAAAATTGCTCCTGTTTGCCAACCGTTCTGATTTGAAAATATAGCAAGTAGTCCAAGTAGAAACTAGATGTTTTGAGCTCATTGCATGTATTAACATGTTAATGATTGTTTTTTTAAGAATTTTTTTTGCTAACAACCATGGAACGGTTACCTCACCGCTAGGGGTGTAACAATGCGCCATGGCAGGATATTTCGCGGGTCAAAAATGTGATTATATTCATTGTGAAGCTGAAATATCAAGTCAGTTGCGACTCCCAGAGGATGTAGATATAATTTATTAATATAAACGCAAGAGGGCGCAATAGGCAGAATCTCAGTTTTGCTTGACTGACCTGTTGTTGACCCGGATGTTCAGTGGCTGTAGGGATCGAATGTTGGCAAGAAAATAGAGGAGGAGGTGGAATTAGAGCAGTGGTTCTCAACCTTTTTGGGGTCCTGGACCCCCTGCGTATTTTTGATCTACCCTGAGGACCCCTCCACCTGATCTTGGGGGAGGGGGGTTGCAATTTGGTAGAAACAGTAGAAACTGCATTTTAAATTGCATTATAGCATTTATTCACTCTTTGGGGCAAAAATAAGAGCTTTCAGTTGTAACTTAGATATAGTTAACAAAACAGAATTCTTATGCAGTAACTTTCAGATATATGTAACAAAACAGAATATGTGTTCAGTAACTTTCAGATATATGTAACAAAACAGAATATGTATTCAGTAACTTTCAGATATATGTAACAACAGAATTCTTATGCAGTAACTTTTAACAATGCAAACGGGAGCGAGATCTCTTATTAAACTACAATAAATTACACTTGTGAAACAGATGTAATTAGAGAAAAAAGACCCGTTACCCTTTATAGTTTAGGTAGATAAAGGTCTCAGTCACATTTGAGTAAAATAATCCTATTTCTATAAATGTCATAGGATATTTTTTTTAAAAGATATTTTATTTTCACGGACCCCTTGCAATTACACCACGGACCACTAGGGGTCCGCGGACCCCCGGTTGAGAAACACTGAATTAGAGGATGCGCCGTCAAACTTTAAATCGGTTGTACGGCGTAATTTTGGTTTTCCAGCACAGAGGCAAGAAAATGGTGACAGGATTGTGGACCTAACAAAAACTATTTGCATGGGGCGTCGGGAATAGACCACTACGCTTAGTGGTCCATTCCGTTGCCTACCAACACGGGGATCGTCGGTTCGAATCCCCTTGTTACCCTCCGGCTTGGTCGGGCGTCCCCTACAGACACAATTGGCCGTGTCTGCGGGTGGGGAGCCGGATGTGGGTGTGTGTCCTGGTCACTGCTCTAGCGCCTCCTCTGGTCGGTCTGGATGCCTGCTCAGGGTTACGTCCCCCTGGTGAAACTCCTCACTGTCAGGTGAAAGGAAGCGGCTGGTGACTCCATGTGTATTGGAAGAGGCATGTGGTAGTCTGCAGCCCTCCTCGGATCAGCAGAGGGGGTGGAGCAGCAATCAGGATGGCTCGGAAGAGAGGCGTAATTGGCTGGATACAATTGGGTGGAGAAAAAAATAGGGGAGGGGGGGGACTAGTTGCAAGCTCAGCCGGTGCACTATGGCTTACACGGCGGCTAACACCACTAACATGCTCCAACATCTACAACAGCATCATAAGGACGAGCTGCAGCCGCCGCCTGATAAATTAGCAAAAGGCAAAACAAGACTTAAGAAGTCATTTGCTGCACCAGTTCTGGCATCAAGTCAACAGGCGAGAGAGATGACAAAGCATTGGCAAGTTTACTGACAAAACATGACAATTTTCTGCAGAAGAGGACGAAGGATCTCGACAATTTGTCAACACTCGGGAGCCCAAACATCACACTCCGTTTGCTTATTTTATTTATCTATTTGTAAGGGACAAGTGCAGAGAACATGGACAGTTGCAGAAGCAGTGTCTGATGTACTGTACACGTGTATGTAGCCAAAGCTCATTTCCAGCACCGGTCCTTTGTTGGGCACTGATAGTTCAAGCAACCATTAAAATGACATGGTGCAGTTTAAAATCAGTGCATATAGTAATAAAACAAAAGCAACAACCATCCATGACAACACACAGACACAGAACACCTATAGCGTGAACTCCATCCGTCCATCCATTATCATCCAAACCACTTATCCTGCTCTCAGGGTCGCGGGGATGCTGGAGCCTATCCCAGCAGTCATTTGGCGACAGGCGGGGGAGGCACCCTGGACAGGGAGCATGAACTCAAGTACACAAATGATGACTAGTTGGTGTCATGATGGGTACAAAACACCACTGCTCAGCTCATTACCGGGACAAAGAGGCATGACCGTATCACTCCTGTGCATGCCTCCCTACACTGACTCCCTGCTATATTTCCTATTGATTTTAACATTTTATGGCTCACTTTTAAAGCCTTAAACGGTCTTGTTCCTACATACATTTCTGATTTACTGATCTGGTGTATGCCCTCTCGACCATTAAGATCTGCAGATGGAGCCCCGTTGGTTATTCCCAGGTCTTGGCTTGTTACAAAGGGCGATGGGGCTTTTGCTGTTAGAGCCCCCACACTGTGGAACTCTCTTCCTGTTGAACTAAGACTAACCAAGTCTCTGTCTTATTTTAAATCTCATCATAGAACTTTTCTTTTTATGAAAGCTTTTACAAATGTATGCTTTTATTAATTCATACTGATTTTAATTTTACTTTACTACTTTTGTAACATTGTTTTAGAAAAGTGCTACGTAAATAAATGTATTATTATTATTATGATTACAGCTCTGGCCAAGTTTTAACCAGGACTTGACTGTTGTGGAAAATGTTTTAAAATCCTGAATCTGCTTTACACTGGCAGGTAGGGAATTCCAGAGGGTTGTGCCTTTAATTGAGAATGCAGTTTGTGCAAAGGAAGTTGTGCAGTGTCTAATTCTACAGTTTCTTTCTGATGTGTTTCAGGTGTTAATGGCAGAATAGTGAAGTCCAGTTATGAATGTGTTGAAAATGGAGGGAGCTAGATGGTGGAGACATTTAAATGTAAGTGTGAGGTTGGAGTAATTCATGAAATTGTCAAAACTGAGAATATACGTCTGTAGAATATTGCAATGATGAAATCTCGGTGGTTTCTTGACCAGAACTTTGATAGCTTGATTATGAAGGGACGTTAATGGTTTAATGGCAGAGGCTGATGCCTGGGACCAAAAGGCTATGCAGTATGAGAGATGAGAAAAAAAATCATTGTATGGATAAATTTTAAAGCTCTATGAAATTGGCAAGCAGTGTCTGGTTTGCCTAAGGTTTGAAGATTGGCCCTAACAGTTCTACCTAACATTTTTATGTGTTTGTCAAACCTTAGCTGAGGGTCCAAAACAATTCCAAGGTACTTAAACTCCTGTACTGGCTCCAGTTCGTTGTCTTTAATCCTTACATTGAAAGTGTCTGTGATTGGGAGCTTTCTGATTGAAAAGCACATAGCAACAGATTTTTTAACACTCAGTGTTTGGCAGTAAGTGTCAAGCTAGTGTGCCACCTTGCCCAAGCAGTCTGGTAGTTTGGCTGCAGCAATAGTTGATGTTTTTGCCGCCTCAAATAAAACAGCATTTTCAGCGTACGTTTGTAGTCCAATTCCTGTACAACACTCAGAGATGTCGATATATAAGCAAAACAACAAAGGACCAAGAGCTGATCCTTGTGGTATGCCCGTTTTACTTTCACAGCAATCAGATTTAAAATGACCGATGGTGACCTGTTGACTCCTTTTTAAAAAATAAGAATTAAACCATGTTTTTGCTCAAGAAGAGAAATTTAATTTAGCTAATTTGGACAGCAGGATGTCATGATTAACAGTATCGAATGCATTTTTGAGGTCTAGAAAGACTGGAGCAACTACACTCCCCCTATCCAAATAGCTTTTGATATTTTCAAGCAGATAGCAATTAGCTAGGTCTCTTGAATGCTTGGGTCTGAAACCAAATTGATTTGCGTACAAGAGATTATTATCCACCAAGTATGTCATTAATTGTTGTGCTACAACCTTTTCTAAGACTTTAGAAAAAATAACTATGAACATTTACCTGTAATTTGTAGCCAGGTTAGCTGCACCTGACTTGAAAATAGGGGTAATCGGAGCTGTTTTCCAATGATCAGGGGATATTTCTGTAGTTAAAGACAAGTTTAGGAGTTTGGGTAACAGTTCTGCAAGAGTAGATGAGTGTCTCTTCAAGAATGCTGTGTCTAGATTAAAGACATATTTAGCATGTGAACTGGACAGGTTGGTAATGATTTTGTGTAGTGTATCCTGATTGGCCTGAGTCGGTTGGAATATCATTTAGTTGAACCAAATGTAGAAATTTTCAGAGTTGATAAAAAAAAATCATTAAAGCCATTTACAGTTTCTGCAAGGTCTGTAGTTGTGGTGTTCTCAATCTTAAGATCTTGAACAGATTCCTTAACAGATTCCCAATTAACAGAAATTAGCTGAGGTTCAAGTTTCAAATTGTACATATTAAGTTACGTCCGTCCGTCCGGACTTGAATCTTTCCACCCGTTTGCTGGCAGGTGCGGGTGAAAGTTTGTCAATAATTCCGTGCACGTCGTTGACGTTTATCCATGGTAAGTCTTGCAGGCATCGCGAAAAATATGCCATTGTCAATACCGCGCTCACACAGACCGGAAACTGGTATGACCGCTGCAGTAGAAACCGGAAGTCGGTGGACTACAGTTATGCACAGAGTCGATTGGGAAGGAAAAAGGGGGAGGGGGAGTAAACAAAAAACAACACTTGAGGTTGTGGTGATTACAACTCTAAAAAAAAAAAAAGTTTGTTCTCGCCATCGCCGCTCCCTCTCTTCATTCACTCTCTAGCTCGCTTGACCAGCGCTGCGCTCTGTCGCTCCACGCACGTGCACCGTTGCCTTTGCTCGGGCAGCGACAGTGCCCGTTATGTATTGGGGGTATGAGTGTTGAAAGTAAACGAGGTGTCGGCAAATAATTTGCTGATCTCGGCACAAGAGAGTTGGATGAGCCAAAAATAATTCGCTTTATTCACCTCGCCGCCATGTTTTTCTAACTGACGTCACGGGGGGAATTAGACGTGGGAGTGCCATAGACCAGTGTTTCTCAACCGGGGGTCCGCGGACCCCTAGTGGTCCGTGGTGTAATTGCAAGGGGTCCGTGAAAATAAAATCTCTTTAAAAAAAAGATCCTATGACATTTATAGAAATAGGATTATTTTACTCAAATGTGACTGAGACCTTTATCGACCTAAACTATAAAGGGTAACAGGACTTTTTTCTCTAATTACATCTGTTTCACAAGTGTAATTTATTGTATTTTAATAAGAGATCTCGCTCCCGTTTGCATTGTTAAAACTTACTGCATAAGAATTCTGTTGTTACATATATCTGAAAGTTACTGAATACATATTCTGTTTTGTTACATATATCTGAAAGTTACTGAATACATATTCTGTTTTGTTACATATATCTGAAAGTTACTGAATACATATTCTGTTTTGTTACATATATCTGAAAGTTACTGAATACATATTCTGTTTTGTTACATATATCTGAAAGTTACTGAATACATATTCTGTTTTGTTACATATATCTGAAAGTTACTGCATAAAAATTCTGTTTTGTTACATATATCTGAAAGTTACTGCATAAGAATTCTGTTGTGTTAACTATATCTAAGTTACAACTGAAAGCTCTTATTTTTGCCCCAAAGAGTGAATAAATGCTATAATGCAATTTAAAATGCAGTTTCTACTGTTTCTATCAAATTGCAACCCCCCTCCCCCAAGATCAGGTGGAGAGGTCCTCAGGGTAGATCAAAAATACGCAGGGGGTCCAGGACCCCAAAAAGGTTGAGAACCACTGCCATAGACTCCAATATCAAAGCCACGCTATAGAAATGCAATTTAAAGTGTAGGATTAATCACAGTCACGGCTGGGAATCACCTCAGTAGCTACAAGAAAACATTTCCCATGGCTGAACTGTTTTCTTACTGTTGTTTTATTGCTTTAGAGTGAGTAAAGGTCAGTTGCCTACATTCATTTTATGTCGTGAAAACACATCTGAAGTCATTTGATAAGGGCTCCTTCTTCCGGTAGGCGAAAAAGGGGGGGGTGCCTAGTCGCCAAGTCCGAGCACCGCAGAAGGGATGTGCCTGGCGGAGATCTGCACTCTACTGAGTGCACTCTTGTAGTTATTTTTGTACCACGTGGCGTGCGCGTGCAGTCTGGTTGCTGAGTGGCGTAAGGGAAGATCTGATGGTGGTGCTGCAGTGCACAGCGTTGTGCGTTGTGGCTGGTGAAGATCGGCTGTCTTGTTGGTGTTGATCCAGTAGCGCATGTAGTGTATTTTGTAGGTGGCTGTGTTGGCTGTATCAGCATGCCCATATGAAAAATGTGTGTGTGTGTGGGGGGGGGGGGGGTGCCGTTCGTTACTGAATGCCCTGAACCCCACGGTACGCTACTACGCACAAGGGTGCAAGAGCACGCGCCGTGGTTACACTCCAGGGTCAAATACAGCTGATGCCAATGTAACCGGTTATTTTCTTGCCCGGTGCGGGATTCGATACGGGGTGTTACTGCACCACAAGGCGACGTCACCAACCGCTCGGCTAAAGGGTCAGACCCGTTAGCTAGGGGCTAACGTGTCTTATTAGTAGTTTACAGTCGTCACCCTCTCCCGGAAGCGCGCCCTCGCGCTTTGTTCTTCCCGCGCTCCGAAGAGACTTCTGAGGATCCGCACACTTCCGGGTCCCACCGCTGGCGCCAATGTAACCGGTTGTTTTCTTGCCCGGTGCGGGATTCGGTACGGGGTGTTACTGCTCGGCTAAAGGGTCAGACCCGTTAGCCAGGGGGCTAATGTGTCTCATTAGTAGTTTACACTAAGCTAGCAATTGGTCGCAATTTCTTAACGCACCTTCAAAACCGATAAGAATCCACCTAAACCAGGACATGCATCATGAATCAAGTCTAGACATGCGTAACAGAGCCATCCTTGAAGTGTTTGACTGTTTACTCGGGGAAGTGTAGACATCCAGCACGTTCTCGTACAGGATTATTGCAGTTTTCACACTTTACTGCAGAGTAGAGGCAACGCGGCGCAGTAAAATGTTGTACTATGTCATCGCGATGTTTATTACATAGCGACATTTGAGAAATCGCGTTTTGTATAGAATCGGATCGCTCGGTCCGTACCCACGACCTGCGACCTTTGAAGACTGGGACCGTATTTGTCCTGAACGCGCGCGCGGCGCGCCACCTCCACTCCGCCGCTAGATGGCGTTTCCACGGGACGACCATCCTCCCGGATTGTTATTGCCTGTAACCGCGCTAAACCCATACCCAAGTGTAGCCAGGAGGTTGGAGATGCGGAGGTAATCCCCCACCCGAACACCTCGTGGACTGGTCCCCATCGGTATCTTTTTACGTGGCTTACAATGGTCACAATTCTCGACGGCGGCAGATTCTGACGTAGCGCCGGAACCCCTTATTTGGGCATGACATTTACATCACGCTTTTGAAGTCCATCAAACCCGATTCTGTGTCAATCAAAGTAATGTACTTTTTTGTTGCATTGGGGCGCTCAGAGAGGGGGACATTGTAACCATGTTTGGACTAGATGATGCGGTTCTGACCCACACGTGCCGTGCGCGTGTTTACATCTCCAATAGACATCGCCAGCAAAAACGGGGCGCGAGCGTCGTTGTGCAAATCCTCCCCCTAAACAAACCCCCCACAATAAGGGGCCATCAAACAGAGAGGGTACACAGGCCCGCGTGAACAATGGGGGCAGTACAAAGGCGCGCGATGGCAGGTGGCGTCAGGTTCCTCTGAGAGGATGTGGCTGTTGTGTGAAGGCCGTGTGGAGGTGGAGGTGGTGGTGTGTACCTTACTATTCAGCTTTTAACACAGGACAATAAGAAACGTGCGCGGACGATAACACACGAGGGCAAAACCCAAGACGGCGGGGGGGGGGTTATTATGTGGGGATGGAGATCCTGCTAAGTTAGTCTGGAGGAGCCAAGTCCTTTTGAATTCAAATCCCCGTTGGGCGATTTGAATTCAAAGACCGTGTTTTGCAGTAGGGGGGGAGGAGGCGGGGGCAGGTTTAAATTAATGCATTCGAGGCAATAAAACGGAGAGGGAATATGCAACGCGAACCAGCGGATTTTGGCTTTCCCCATCCATCCATCCATCCATCCATCCATCCATCATTCGGTGTTCCGTGGAGCGGAAAGAAACACAACACGAATAGGCTGATGAACGTGTTACTGACCTTTTTTTAAATCCAGCACGCTCGTCTCAGTACGCACGGGACGTGCCACGCTCGAGCATTGTAGTATTTTCACCGAGAGGAAAATAACGTCACCTGCGCTACTGTCGTTTTTCCCAACCACGCGCAGGCTTAAACCTGAAATGTGATGAGTGCGTTTCCCCTCTCTGATGATGCGGTGTCCTCCGGCCGGCGTTGTAACGGGACGGGGGAGGTCCTGCTGACAGGGCGGACGAGAGAATGAAGGGGGGGGGGGGCGGGGGGACGGAGAAATAAAGTGAGATCTGTAGACAGGCAGCAGTAGGAGGAGGGACCGATGTGAAGCGCGCAGGACCACAGACACACGCTGCCTCCAGCATGCTCCTATGACGATAACACGTCCGTTACACTGATACTTTGATTCTTCTCTGTTACACTGATACTTTGATTCTTACTTGTCTGTTACACTGATACTTTGATTCTTACTTCGCTGTTACACTGATACTTTGATTCTTACTTGTCTGTTACACGGATACTTTGATTCTTACTTCGCTGTTACACTGATACTTTGATTCTTACTTGTCTGTTGCACTGATACTTTGATTCTTACTTCGCTGTTACACTGATACTTTGATTCTTACTTGTCTGTTACACTGATACTTTGATTCTTACTTCTGTTACACGGATACTTTGATTCTTACTTCGCTGTTACACTGATACTTTGATTCTTCTCTGTTACACAGATACTTTGATTCTTCTCTGTTACACTGATACTTTGATTCTTCTCTGTTACACTGATACTTTGATTCTTACTTCGCTGTTACACTGATACTTTGATTCTTACTTGTCTGTTGCACTGATACTTTGATTCTTACTTCGCTGTTACACTGATACTTTGATTCTTACTTGTCTGTTACACTGATACTTTGATTCTTACTTCGCTGTTACACTGATACTTTGATTCTTCTCTGTTACACAGATACTTTGATTCTTCTCTGTTACACTGATACTTTGATTCTTACTTGTCTGTTACACTGATACTTTGATTCTTACTTGTCTGTTACACTGATACTTTGATTCTTACTTGTCTGTTACACTGATACTTTGATTCTTACTTGTCTGTTACACCTGATCTTGGGGGAGGGGGGTTGCAATTTGATAGAAACAGTAGAAACTGCATTTTAAATTGCATTATAGCATTTATTCACTCTTTGGGGCAAAAATAAGAGCTTTCAGTTGTAACTTAGATATAGTTAACAAAACAGAATTCTTATGCAGTAACTTTCAGATATATGTAACAAAACAGAATATGTATTCAGTAACTTTCAGATATATGTAACAAAACAGAATATGCATTCAGTAACTTTCAGATATAGTTAACAAAACAGAATATGTATTCAGTAACTTTCAGATATATGTAACAAGACAGAATATGTATTCAGTAACTTTCAGATATATGTAACAACAGAATTTTTATGCAGTAACTTTTAACAATGCAAACGGGAGCGAGATCTCTTATTAAAATACAATAAATTACACTTGTGAAACAGATGTAATTAGAGAAAAAAGTCCTGTTACCCTTTGTAGTTTAGGTAGCTAAAGGTCTCAGTCACATTTGAGTAAAATAATCCCATTTCTATAAATGTCATAGGATCTTTTTTTTAAAGATATTCATTTTCACGGACCCCTTGCAATTACACCACGGACCACTAGGGGTCCGCGGACCCCCGGTTGAGAAACACTGAAGTAGACGACAAGCAGAAGGACAGCAGCCTGGCTTCATCCAGGAGGAGGTCGGCGAACAGATCTCCGTAGGCATCAGATTATTTGTTACATGTTGGGAAAGGAGTAGGAGGAAGTGTACATGTATTTTATCCTACCCCTTCTCACCTACTCTTGAGTTAATTCGGCCACTGTACATTTCAAACCCAGTTCCCACTGTACTGTGTAGCTCAAATTCAGTGCAAGTTGTGCTGCTCAATACAAACTCAACTACTGTGAAGGAGAAAAAAGAAAAAGAAAACCCCCATCCTAATGTCATGCACCAAGAATAAACATCTCAATCCTACGTACGACCCAAATATCCACTCGGTGTCACAGAGAGAAAATTAAACAAATGACTGTTTAGAGATGAGTAACACTTAAAACAGTTAACACAACGCTTCATCATCTCTACATCTCTAGATGATCAGTCCTTTGTGCTTCTTGTTTGTACTTGGTTGGACTTCCTGGCCCCGACTGCTCCACAGTTTCGCCCCACAGACGAAAGGCCCCATGCTCTTCAAAGTTGTACCAACACAATTTCTTGGAGTTTGATTCCCCTCTCAAGTTATATTGCCCTTCTCTATCTGAGAATAGTTTTGTGTATTACTCGGTGGTAGATTTTTTTGTCTTGCTTTGAACATTTGTGCTGTGTTAAATTCTACTAAATTTTGTGGTCTAGTATCACGCCTAGGAATTTATTCTCATTTACTCATTCTCGTTGGACATCGTCTATCACCAGCTGCACTTTGGTGTTTTAGAATTTCCAAACAACAAGAACTTTGTTTTGTTCAGATTTAATGATAATTTCTTTTTGTCAAACCACCACTTTAATCTTTCCCCTTTTTTTGCCCCCCCCCTTTTTTTTCTCCCCAATTGTACTTGGCCAATTACCCCACCCCTCTGAGCCGTCCCGGTCGCTGCTCCACCCCCTCTACCAAGCTGGGGAGGGCTGCAGACTACCTACCACATGCTTCCTCCGATACATGTGGAGTCGCCAGCCGCTTCTTTACACCTGACAGTGAGGCGTTTCGCCAGGGGGACGTAGTGCGTGGGAAGATCACGCTCTTCCCCCGGCCCCCCCCTCCCCCCTCAACAGGCCCCCAACCCACCAGAGCAGGCGCTAGAGCGACCGGGACACATACTCACGTCCGGCTTCCCACCCGCAGACACGGCTCAAGCTGGAGGTAACACTGGGATTTGAACCGGCGATCCCCGTGTTGGTAAGCAACGGAATAGACCGCCACGCCACTCGGACGGTAATTTTTACATTTCTATTGTGGTCCCCTCCAAAAGCTGCTGTAAATTCTCACCAGAGCAAATTATATATTCGTGTCATCCACCAATAAAACAAATTTCAATATTTTTGATATCTCGCATGTATCATTTAAGTACAGAATGAACCGTTTTGGACCTAAAACCGACCCCTGCGGTACACCACAAGTAATATCCATACATGATGATTTATGTTCGCCTATCTTTTCCAAACTGCTGCCTGTTACTAAAATAGCTTCTTAGCCAATTCTGCACCACACCTCTGATACCATACCTTTCCAATTTGTCTATTAATCTGTTGTGATCAATAGTGTCAGAAGCTGTTTTTATATCTACAAATGTTCCCACTGCAAACTTTTGTGGTCTTTGCAATTAGTTATTTCTTCAGTTAATTCAATGCGAACCAGAGATGTGGATCTGTTAGATCAAAACCCGTACTGGCTATCAGTCAGCACATTGTGTTTCTCAATGAATTTGTCTAGTCTAGCAGCAACGAGTTTTTCCAATATTTTGGAGAACAGTGACAATAATGAAACTGGTCTGTAGTTTGTAAATTGGTGTCTATCTCTGGTTCTATTTGTGGGTATGACTTGTGCGATTTTCATTTTGCTTGGAACTTTACCAGATTGAAAGGACGTGTTATAGATGTAGGGTAGTGGTTTTGCAATACCTTCGATTACTTTCTTAAATATTGTCATATCAATATCATTCCAGTCAGTAGAGTTTTTGTTCTCACATTTGTTTACAGTGTCCATGATTTCCTTCTCTTCTATCGCTCTAAGAAAAATTGAACTTGGATTTCTGTCCCCATTATCCCTGTCGTTCCCCTGTGATTGTGTGCCATTGATTTTTTTTTTGTTGTTGTCAGTTTTGGGCCCACATTTACAAAGAATCTTGTTGAATCTATTGCCCACATCTTCCATGTTATGTAAGGTCTTATCTTTATCTGTAAAATACTGAGGGCAGCTTGGGCTTCTAGATCCGTTTCTAATAATACTATTCAACACACCCCACATACCTTTGGTGGTGTTTTTATTGGTCTCTAATTCTTTGTTGTAGTACTCCTTCTTGCATAGCCTCATAATGTTAGCTTGTTTTTAAATTATTTTTTTGTATTCTATTTCTGCTTCAATGGTTCTGTGCTTTATGAATTCTTTATTTTATTTTTTATAATAAGCATTATGTCGTCCCTTTGTGATCCTTGGACTAGCTTTATATTTCTGTTTACTGTTGAAATGTTCTATTTGGCAGTTTTTGTCGTGCAAGCACTGAAATATGTTGAGGAATGAATTGTAATCTTTGTCGTATTTTTCTTTGTATACTATATTCCAGTTATGTGGTAGTAATTCATTTTTGAGAGCATTTATGGATTCCTCTGTTCTTAACTCTTGGCACAGTGTTGTGTGGTTCTGCTAGGGCTAGTGATTTGAGGATGTAAACCCAAACTGTACATTGTATTAATGAATTCTTCTGTCTTTTTGTTCTTATTAGGATTTAACAGATCTATATTGAAATCCCCACATATGAACATGTTCTTCTATCCAGTCCTTAAATATATCAATATTTGATCCCGGTAATCTGTTTATACGAGTTGTGATTACATTCTTCTTTTTTTCCTTACAGATTTCAATTGTGATACATTTCAGCACATCGTCAACAATTGTTGGCATAACTTCTACCACCTTGTGATTGAGGCTCTTGCTCACATACAGAACAACCCCCCCCCTCCATTTTGGGTCCTCCTGTTCTTATAAGACAATTCATATCCAGCTAACTCAAAGTCAGCACCTTCAGTAGGGCTAATCCATGTTTCAGATAGAGCAGTTATGTTGAATAGATTCTTGAAATGACTTGGATATTTTTTGATGTTTTGGAAGTTGACATATAGGCTTCTGCTCTTAATGTGGATTGAACTTTTATGATCTTCGCTGACCATCATGTTGAACTGGTCATCAGTGTAGTATAGACAGTTGTTGATGAATTTATTTTCTGGGTCGATATCATTTTCCATATCCTGTGATTTGGGTTTGGAATATCTGAATGTGTTTAATTCCTTTTATTTCCATGTTCTCTAATACTTGCTGTTAGTTGATCATCAGTGTCTCCAACCGCAGATGAAAGACTACTGTCCGGTCTTGTCACGGTCGTGTAGAATGTTTTACTTTGCATGTTTTATTGATTGGTGTGTTGAACCTTGTTGTTTAGTACTCACTGAAAAGTTTCAAGATCCTTCTCATCCCTGATGACTAGCACTACTGCCTCCTCTGGGGATCCTTTTAGCTTTATGAAGGTTTTAGTTTGCAGTCCATGTGTCTTGTACCTTTCCTTTTTTTTTTAATGTCAAGCTTTTCTGGCAATGGCTGCGTTCCTTCTTGTCAGATGCTCGTTAAAGAAAACATTTGTGCTTTTCAACAGCCTTCTTTGTTTGTGTAGTGCAGCCTTGTGTTTTCTGTTTGCAAATCTGATTATTATGGCCGGTTTATCCTTACCGCTTTTCCTAGGGAGAGGGTGACATACTACGATGTTGTTATTGTCTATCACAATTCACTTGTGGTTCTCCACGGAGATCACTTCCTGTTCATTGGGTTCTCCACTGTATTGATCCGGTCTCAGTACCGTGGCGTACTGCCGTTTAACCTCAAAACCACAGACAATAATGTCGCTCATCCTCGTATATTATTCCAAGTCATCCACACAGCTGTCTAGGACAATTTCATTATCCCTCTCACTGCTCAACACCCTTAGGGCTTTAATTTCCTCCATCATGTCCTCAAGAAGGCTTTGTTTGCCTTGTTGGTTGTCGGAGCGATTGTTTTAGCTGATCAATCTCTTGTTGCTGTTCATCAATTGTTTTCACAGCAGCTGAAAACTTATCACTTAATGCTTTTAACTGTTCATTGCTTTCACTCACGTTGTTGCCATTACCCACACCGTTTCTCTTGGCCATGCCGCTGGGTGGGTTGTTGCTGGATTTGTTGTAGTAGGACAACAGTAGATCAACACCACTGCTGTGCTGTTAGCTGTTGCTTTAATTATATGGTTACTTAGTAGCAAATATACGACTACAAATTCATTTAGTACTGCTGATATGATTACTATACGTAAGCCATGGCAAATTTGTATAGCACATTTTAGCATCAAAGCAATTCAAAGTGCTTGGCATAAAAAAAGCATTAAGAAAAACACAAGGCAATAAAAAAAAGTTACAGCGCAGTGCGTGATGAAAATCAAAAGCTTCAAGTTTTACTTAACAAACAGCAGCAGCAAACAGGAAAGTCTTCAGCCTTGATTGAACAAACTGAAAGTTGCCTCTCCGTGTTTAGTTTTGACTCTGGGGACAGAAACCAGACCTATCCCAGACGATCTGAGAGGTCTGGATGGTTTATAGTGTAGCAGTAGATCAGAAATGTATTTTGGTCCTTAACCATTCAGAGTGCTTTATAAACCAAGAGCAGAGTTTTAAAATAATTTCTTTGACAGACAGGAAGCCAGTGTAGAAACCTCACAAGTGAAGGAATGTGATCCACTTTTTTGGTCTTAGTAAGGACTTGAGCAGCAGCATTCTGAATCAGCTGTAGCTGTTCGATCATTTTTTTAGAAAGACCTGTAAAGACACCATTACAGTAGTCAAGTCAACTGAAGATAGCATGATAAGTTTGGAAAAGTTTTTTCAAACCCTGCTGAGACATAAATCCTTTAGTTGTTGACATATTCTTAAGGTGATAATAGGCTGACTTTATAATTGTCTCAATGCGGCTATCTAAATTCAGGTCTGGGTCCATGACTAACTACACCCAAGATTTCTGGCTTGGTTTGTGGTTTTTAACATTACAGATTGTATCGGAGTGCTGACTTAATCATTCTTCCTTGGCTCAAAAGACAATTACTTCAGTATATCTTTGTTTAATTGAAGAAAATTCTGAGACATCCAATTGTTGATTTGTTCAATGTACGTACTCAGTGCTTGTATAGTCCCCCTGGTGATATGGTTATGTAAATCTGCACGTTGTCCGCATAATTATGGTAACGTATTTTGTGGTTTTCCATAATCTGAACTAGTGGGAGCATATCAGAAGCAGCCCCAGAATGGAGCCTTGGGTAACTCCCCAGGTCATTTTTGTACGCTCAGATTTGTAATTACCTATAGACACACAAAGTAGTCCCTATCCTTTAAGTAGGATTCAAGCCAGCTTAATGCTATGCCAGAAAGTCCCCCCCCAGTTTGCCCAATCAGTCTAGTAATATGTTGTAGTCAACTGTGTCAAATGCAACACTGAGATCCAGTAATACCATGACTGAGATTCTGCCACTGTCTTGTGTTTAAGCAGATGTCATTAAAGACCTTAACAAGAGCAGTCTATGCTGTGGTGTGGTTGAAATTCTGATTGGAAGACATCAAAACTATCATTTAGTGTCAAAATGTTGAGCTGCTGGAAAACCACTTTTTCAATCATTTTAATTAGAAATGTGAGGTATGATATGGGCCTATAGGTGTTCATTAGTGAAATGAATAGTTTATTCTTTTTTCAGAGTGGCTTGATGACTGCCGTTTTCAGGGCCTGTGGAAAGAGACCCGAGAGAAGAGATGTGTAGATCTGAGAACATGCAATTAGAAACAGTTTCGAAAAAGCCTGTTGGCAGAATATCAAGGCAGTAGGAGGATTTCAGATGTTGTCCTCCAAGTTTTTATAGTTGATGGGATCCAAATGTGACATGTTATTTGAATTGATTTTAGGTGGACACAGGGACAACACATGCCCTGTACCTAGTATGGAGGCACTGGTTGCCTGTCTAATTTTCTGAATTTTGTCACTAAAGGGGGCAAATTCATTGCAGGCCCTGGTAGACAGAAATTCAGAGGCAGCTGCCATTTGGGGGGGGGGGAATGTTAGCCTGTCAACTGTAGAAAACAAGGCATGTACATTATTATTGTTTTTGGCAATGATGTTAGAAAAGTAAGACCGCCTTGCATCTGTCAATTCCAAATTATAAATGCACAGTCTCTCTTTATAGAGTTCATAATGAACGGTAAGAGTTGTTTTTCGCCCCCTGCATTCAGCTTTGCAACTCTTTTTTCTATTATGACCAACGTGGCACATCTCCATGGGGATCTTTTGTTAGCAGAGACCACCTTCAGCTTAGCAGGCGTAATAACATCGATAACATCTGTAATTTTAGAAATAAAATGATCTACAAGCTCATTGAATGAGACCCGGGGGAGGGCGGGTGTGGAAGAGAAAGCCTGAATAAATATTTCACTGGTGCTTTCAGTGATATGCCATTTTGTGATTACCTCTGAGCATGGCTAGTACTCTCAAAGGAAACACAGGAATGATTGGAGAGCGCAACATCAGTCAGCATGTACTATGTCATATAGTACCACTATATTATGCAGCAAATGTACTACTACTACTATATGATTACTGTGTAACAATGTACTACTAGTGTTATTACTTCATGTAATACCATCATGTGATCACTAAACGAAAGCCACTTTATTTAACGTATTCTTACAACAAATTGTATTCTTACAATGAATTTGTTCTCTGCATTTAACCCATCCTATTGTATAGGAGCAGTCGGCAGCTGCAGCGCCCGGGGACCAGCTCCAGTTCTTATTTCCATTGCCTTGCTCAGGGGCACAGACAGGCGTATTAACCCTAACATGTATGTTTTTTTGATGGTGGGAGGAAACTCCACACAGAAAGGAACTGGGATGGCCTGGGGGGTTTGAACCCAGGACCCTCTTGCTTGTGAGGCAACAGTGGCAACCATATCGGCAGAAAACAAGAAGAAATGGAAACGGATGATCCACTGTGGCGACCCCTAACGGGAGCAGCCGAAAGTAGTAGTAGTAGACTATGAGTACTCTACAATTGCTTGAATTTATCTGCCAATTTGCATACTGTGTTGTAAATCGCTTTGGATTAATAGGTCGGTTGAATCAGTAAATTAAGCCATTTAAGTACCCATCCAATCAAATGTGTTTGTCTTATGTTTCTGTCCCCTAAAATGTCTGGCCTTGACTATACTGACTTGTGTCTATGAAAAGTTTGTCACTAGAGCGGTGTTTCACATTCCTCTACTGAAAGAAGAGCTGTATGTGCACTTCCCTAAAAACATTCAAATGTACCCTGGGGCAAACCAGATTTGGTACATCACAAATTCAAAAGCCAATCAGTCTAATATGCAAATACAGGGCAGGCAAAGAAACCCGACACCTCCTGTGCAGAAGGGACTTGTCATTACAGACAGTGAGTTTACATTAGTATAGTTCGTTTTGACAGCTGACATGGTAGTGTGCAGTTTTTGGATGTAAATTGGACCCTGGAGCTTCCTTCCACTAGCTGCCAAAAAAATTAAAATAACAGCAAAAGATTTTGCTGTTATGAGCTAACAAACAACATAAACAAATAGAAGATGCTAACTACACTTACCATTCTGATATGTATGCAACAGTCTGGGTCTGACTGAGGCTCGAACATGGATGGCTGAATCTCTGCTCTAATGCTAGCCATCTTGATGCGCACCGCTCAAGCAGCGGTGGTGGGCGGGGGCGTGAGGCCTAGCATTTTGCTTATTCACAGATCCTGAATTTCTCACTGAGGAAGAAAGAGTAGATATGTTTCTAGTCCCCCCTCCCCCCTTTTTTTTAAAAAATTTGACTTTTTATGTGGAAAAACCACCCATCCATTATCCAAACTGCTTATCCTGCTCTCAGGGTCACAGGGATGCTGGAGCCTATCCCGGCAGTCATTGGGAGACACCCTGGACAGGCCAGAAAACCATGTTAAATAATGTTAATCCTCTGAGTATTTTTAAAGAGAGACTAACATGCCCGTTCTGAACACATTTTTTAACATTGGGAGTTTGAATCATAACCGAAAATAGGCGTGGTTTTATGAATTCAAAGCTATTGGCTACCGTCTTCCTGGGTGTTCGTGGGTGGGGCTTGGTACCGTTCGTCACTTGCCGTAGAAAAAAATGGTGGTAGGCCTAACGGCACAGCAGTGCAATACAACTTGGCGAATAATATGTTCGATGATACAAATAACTTAGATAGATAGATGATAGCTATTTAGATAAATAGATGGACAGACAGATAGATAGATAGATAGATAGCAATACGTCGTAGCAAGATCGATAATAAAGTCTCAGCAAAACAGCACAAACTAAAGCCAAGTAGCTAGCAGGAGGCGGTGAAAGAACGGCTTCTCCGCGGTTTTACAGCATCTCGCTACGGACACGTCCTATATGCAAATTGACTGGCGTCTACGTATCCACCGGCACAATTTGTCATTGGACACCATCTCCAGTCAATCACAGATCTCTCTCTGGAGAGGCCGCAGACGTGCTGTTTTGGCCACTGAATTTCTCCGTGGTCACATTCCAACTCGGAACACAGCCCATCAATAGGAATTTTCAGATTTTGATGTCAGTATCACTTTACACTTTGAAACGTAGTGACATAGTGGCGGGCGCTACACAGCTAGGAAGGGTTAAATGCAGAGAGAATTTCCCTTCGGGGATCAATAAAGTATATAATCCATTAGTAAAACACAACATGGACTTTATTTTAAAGCCACACCGCAACATCATCAAGGTGGTTAAAAAAAAAGCAATAATCTCAACAAAAGATAAAATCAAAAAAAATAATAATCAAGTAACAGATGGGAAAGTTGTTGAAAAACATCTTGAGGTCAGTGTCTATTAAACATCTCTACACACATCCTGCAGACGTAGATGAAATGAGTGGCAAGGAAAAAAAGACCATTCATACACACGCAAAAAGACGTCACTTCCCCATGGCACTCAGAATATTTGCCTGAAAAAGGAAAAATTGTAAATGGACAATTAAGCACCGAAATGACTAAGCAGCTTTTCCACACCAGTTTATCAACATCTTATGAAGTGGACGCCTGAGAAAGGACATCCTTGAGCATAACTTCATTTGGCTGTTCTGCTCATCACACCTGCTTACTTACCTTCATAAAGGAAGAAAATCTTTTTTCTGTGATGCCCTCAATATTTTTCAGATCCTCCACCTGGAAAACAGGCAAACACCTGACATTTAACCATGGCTAAATCTCCACAAGTCACTGCAGTTAACCTCCATCTTCTTATACATGCATCAGATATGAGCAGGATTTTCACAACCTAAGGAGGGTTTACATTACAGGTGATGAGGGCATTTACATGATTTGGTCTGGACTTTGAGGGCTTTGTAAAAAAAAAATTTTTTAAATCACAAAAGGTTTTGTGTAAACATTATTTCGACTTTCACCAAAATCAAGGATCTTGGTCTGCTTCCGTTCAGACTGGGATTGGAGTGAAATATTTTGATTGAATTAGGAAATAAATTTTTTTTTAAAAAAAACTGGAGAAACGGAACAAAAAAAGATGATGCATCACTGGTAGTTTAAAGCATCTTTGTCAATTTTAATTAATAACTCGGGACGATAAATCCCAGACTCATTTCCTGCTGAACTCACTCTAGCCAGTTTAACAAGCTACAAGCACACACACAAAAATACCTAACCTTCACAGTGAACCCAAAATGCAGTGCGCTCACTCTAATTTCCTCATTTTTGGGTTCAACCTTAACCAAGCTGCTCGTTATTGGGATATGTGGAACTGACTGGACATGAAAACAAGATGTTGGGCTTTGGTTTGGATTTGGGGGGGGGGGGGTATTTCCCCCTTTTTTCTCCCCAATTATATCCGGCCAATTACCCCACTCTTCCGAGCCATCCCGATTGCTGCTCCACCCCCTCTGCTGATCCGAGGAGGGCTGCAGACTACCACATGCCTCCTCTGATACATGTGGAGTCGCCAGCCGCTTCTTTTTACCTGACAGTGAGGAGTTCTGCCAGCGGGACACAGCACGTGGGAGGATCATGCTATTCCCCCCAGAACAGGCACCCCAACCGACCAGAGGAGGCGCTAGTACAGCGAGCAGGACATATACCCACATGCAGCTTCCCACCCGCAGACACGGCCAATTGTGTCTGTAGGGACACCCGACCAAACTGGAGGTAACACGGGTATTCTAGCTGACGATCCCCGTGTTGGTAAGCAACGGAATAGACTGCTACGCCACCCGGACTCCCCTGGTTTGGATTGTTAAAGAGGTACACAGATCTAGACCATTATACCTCGATGAAATGTCCATTTATCTCCCTCCAGCCTAGGATGAGTTTGGCCTTCTTGACTCCAATCTGCTGCAGGCCCTTCAGCTCCTTCAGGGAGCCAGTGTTTAAGATCTGCAGGATCTTCTGCCTAGATTGTTCCACCAGCGATCCATCCAGATGAGAGTCCCAGCTCAACACCTTCCCATTCTCCTTTCCCTCAGGCTCCTACCAGATAAAACACTGTAAATCAACCAATCAAAATGACATTTCCTCATTAAGATCAAACGATTTCTGCTGACAGGTTAGTCGAGCCAAACGTCATGAGAAGGTCTGTGTCCATACATGAATGATTTCAGCCACATTTCACCCCTAAAGAAGATGTTTTGATTCATCCGGACCTCAAGGCGGCAACTCTTCACTACTTTAGTTAGGGGCTACAGTATCAGTTAGCTAGTGGCAGGATGAAGAGCTTTTCTCAAAGACCCTTCATCAGGTATAGCCATCCTCATTTAACCACCACACTTATCTGCAGCTCAATGTCCGCCTGTTCAAATGTACAAGACCAAAATGTGAAATGTAAATGGAGTAGAGCCGAGTTAGTCTCAGTCAGTGGGATGATAGATTATCTAAAGATAGTGTAATGGATTGGCTGGTTTTTCCTTTCTACACAAGTAACTGCTGAGGTCAATGATCAATACCTCCCACCTCATGTTGCCATGGTTACCAAGACAATTTATTTAAGATCTTAACTAACCAACAGCAGCCTTGTGATTGTAAGCATCCTTTGTTATATTAGAAAAGGGATATGATCTGATCACAGAACTAAATCAGAGATCAGAAACTTAAATTCTTAAAAGACCTCAAAGAGGGTAAGCAATCCTTAAATTGAACAATTTCACCACAGGATTGATATCACTCCCACTATACACATCCCCCCTTTTTTTAATGGCTCTGACCAGGGTAACGAATCAATCGAGGACAAACAAGATAGAAAGACGGTCGAACCAGTGCTATCAGAGGAAAAGTCAGTTTTGAACCCAGAGGATAATCACAATATCTGATGCCCCCTACATGGTGACTTTGTAATTTGAGATTCGTAGCCTCAATCCCAATTCCCCCCAGTCCTACCCCTAGTTTTGAAGTGCTGTCTATTGGGTAGTGGCCTTCAGAATGGATTTACAAGGGGTAGGGTTGGAAGTCTTTACCAGGAAATGGGACGACACTCGTTAAGTCATCACCATCATCGTTACAATCTGCTGCTCAGAATTCTATCTGCTCGTTTGCTCAGGAGTCCCTGGAATGTTACAACATGGTTATAACACTATAGAACTATACATTTTAAGCCTGTTGGTTGCTACAATTATCAACTATTATAGTGACAAATCTGACTTAATTTGCAGGACAGAACAAGACAGATTAATCTATTGACAATAACCAGGGAGCATGTTTACACAGTGGTTATATTTCAGTGTATTCCTGCCCATAGAAATTTCTGCCCTGCCCTGATAATCAGAATTTACTGCTGGTTATTTTTTTAAAGCGTCATATACAGGATATGGAAATAACTACTGTCACTCACAAACTGTCGTTTACACGAAGTTCTGTTGACATCGTGAATAGTGATTTTTCTGAAATGCTTGTTATGATGATTCAATTCCTTTGCGTCTACATTAAACTAAGATAGTTCAACGGATGTAAAAAAATTTGCATGATTATTTGTGTAGATAAACACATATATGGGCTTTTTCCCCCACATCAGTAGATGTGTTCCATGTTACATTCCCTCAGTTTGCAAAGCATTCTTGGAATTTTCTTCTACCACTCCGTTTGGAGGGCCATTTGACCACTACCCCTCGAGCCCCAAAAGAAATGGGACACCCTACCCTACGCAGCCGCATGCAAAACGGAAGGGTAGGGCCAAGCGGGGGAATTGGGATTGGGCCAGAATCTCAGTTTGCCTCCAGAGTCCAGGCATTGCGTGTCGAGTCCAAAGGAACCAGCAGAGTTTTGGTATCGGGCACTGAAATTGGGTCTGGCTGCTGACCTCATGCTGATCCGAGAGCTCCTTTTTCTTCTTGGTGCAGACAGGAAGCTGTTGTAGAGGACGTAGTTGAGACACTGAGGAGGAAAAAACAGTGATCAGGACTCATCATATCACAGAACAGTATCTGGTAGAATTAACAGGTGACCAGAAATTACTATCCACACAATGAATCTCAATCTGTCATAGGGTGGGGGTTGTATTCACAACAGCACATGGGTGCTTGGTGGAGATAAACATCCTTCCATGTCTGTCTGTCTCTCAGTGCATCTGTCTGTCAGTCTCCATTTGTCCTGGTGAAGCCTCAGAGACTTGAAGTCACCAAAATCAAAATACCCTAGGGGCACTAGACTGCCCCTCATGTCATTATTGTTTCAGAGCCAAATGCAGTGACACAACAGAAGCAGTAGTGAGAATCCTGCAGCACCCTGCTGATGGACAGAAAATCCTTCATCCTCAGGGTCATTTGCTCAGTCCCTTATGATATCACATATCAAGAGCTGGGATCAGGTTTTGGGCTCTGATCAATAGAACCAGATTTCTAAATGAGGATATCAGTCAGTAATAAACCTTAAAGGGAAGTATGGACCATAGAATTTAAAAAAATAAATGAAGGTCAACATTTTCTCTGTAAATTACTCTTCACCTTACATTAACATATAAATTTAAGGGCTGATACACAGAAGAATCTTAATCCCAACGGAGCCATTTTCAGGACTGACCTGAAATGATGTTTTAGGATTAGAGGCAGGATATGTTGATTTGTTGTTTTTTTAAACGATCAGGATCGAACTATCAGGAGTAATGTTATTGTGGAACATTTTGCACCTGGCGGGAGGAGGAGAGCCCTGGTGTATTACCTCTGAAGAATACGCCAACAAAAATAGCTGATGTGTGCCGATTATGCGATGGATAAGTTTTTCAGATAAAGCAATTTGATAATTGGTGTCCGAAAAAAACAAATCAAAACAATTGTACAGTTATCACATTCTTCCTTAAAGCTGCCTGGTTGGTTGGGTAGCAGAATTAAACACAAGATAGGACAAAACGAGGGAAGTTTTACGCTTCTTTCCCCTACACCCATCTGTGCATGATGGTGAAAATGATGATCAAGGACGACATGGGAACTACACATTAGCTCTGGAGAAACTCACTGGACTGATGAAAGGAACTGATTACTTATTAATGGTTACCAGTCGGCAAACAGGCGGAATGTATCCTTTGGATAATGAACTTTCTGAAAATATTCTTTGAATACGATTACAATAATCCACTGGATGAACCAGGCAGGCCTGCCTTATTGCACAATTCAAATCCTCGCTTAAATTTTCCATAATGACAATGTATTTTGCTAGCTAGAGCGCTAGTTTTTTGCTTATCGAGACAGGGACTTTGAAAATGGCAACATACAGAGAGGAAGGGAGAAAACTCAGACTGAAACAGTTGGAACCGATGGGAAGCTTATTAGAACGGTCAACACCCGGCGAATCAGACTAGGGTCTGTGTGACTCCACCGTGGCAGTTCCCTTACTCACCCTGTAGGGGCTGCACCACTGCCTGCTGCTTCTTGGGCTTGGCAGCGGTGGAGGGTTTCCGCTGCAAAGAGGGCACGTCAGTCCTGAACAGTTCTTCTCCCCGACTACTGGACGACGGGTCTCCTGTCAGCCGGTTGAGCAGCAGAGCCCGGCTTTCAAATGCCTTTTGCTTCTCCTTCAACTCCTACAAACAGACAGACAGAACAGTAGCCAGTATTAGAAAATGCAAAGAAACCCTTTGGAATAATGTCCTTTGGAAAGGACTAAATGTTCTATAAAGGTAATATAGAATTTTTTTTTCTACCAACCTCACAGTTTTGTAAAAGAATTTGTAGACTGAAAAGCAGAAATACAAAATGCAATTGTAAAATACATTTATTCATTCATCATCAGCCGCTTCTCCAGGGTCGGGTCGCGGTGGCAGCAAGCTAAGTAGGGCACTCCAGACGTCCCTCTCCCCAGCAACACCCTCCAGCTCCTCCTGGGGGATCCCAAAGACGTTCCCAGGCCAGATTGGACATGTACTCCGTCCAGCGAGTTCTGGGTCTACCCCGGGGTCTCCTCCCAGTTGGCCGTGCCCGGTAAACCTCCAAAGGAAGGCGCCCAGGAGGCATCCTAATCAGATGCCCGAACCACCTCAACCGGCTCCTTTCGACGCAAAGGAGCAGCGGCTCTACTCTGAGCTCCCTCCGGATGTCCGAGCTCCTCGCCCTATCTCTAAGGCTGAGCCCAGACACCCTACGGAGGAAACTCATTTCAGCTGCTTGTATCCGCGATCTCACCCTTTTGGTCACTACCCAAAGCTCATGACCACAGGTGAGGGTTGGAACGAAGATTGACTGGTAAATTGAGAGCTTTGCCTTCCGGCTCAGCTCCCTCTTCACCACAACGGTCTGATACAACGTCCGCATTACTGCTGATGCTGCACCAGTCTGCCTGTCAATCTCCCGCTCCATCCTACCCTCACTCGTGAACAAGACCCCGAGATACTTGAATACTTACATTTAGTTTATATATTGGTAAATTGTAAAATTTATTACAAGAAATTTTTCTAACAAGATTTTTTTTTTTATTTCACCCCATCGCCTGTGTGTACCTGGATCTCCTTGCGGGACTGAGCAACATGTTTGAGGACAGCCAGTCGGTCTTTCTCCTGACAGCCCAACATCAAGTTCTCCAAAGCTATGAGACGGTCCAACACAGACATCTCTGACGGACTGACAAACAAGAAACAGTCAAAGACGGGGGCATAGACAGATGGACAAAGACGGAGGGAGAAACCAACGGATTAAGGCATACAGTAGAATGAGAGAAGAGGCAACAAAGAATGAAACGTAGAAAGGGTGAATGTCACTACCGTATTCATACCATACTGTAGACATTAAAGGGTCATTCCTGTATTTTTAACCCTGGGCCCTATTTTCTCATCATTTGGGGTGTAAACAACAAAAAAAGAAAAGAAAAAAAGTTTGTCCCTATTAGTCATTTAGACCCCAAATCCTGGGAAAATAGGGCCCAGGATTAAAAATACAGGAATTACACCTTTAAAGTAATAACTCTCCTTCATAAGCATTTAGTTGACAGCTGGTTAGATGAGACTGTGATATCCAAACATCTTGTCTGATAGAGTGAAGCGTTGTCTTGGGGTGTACCCAGCATGCAGTGGATGTGTAAACCAACACATTTGCTGCATGAGGGCCAACCTCCTCTGACCACACACACACACACACACACACACACACACACACACACACACACACACACACTTAAAACTCTGAATGTTGAATGAAGCACCAACACAGTGCACAGGGATAGAAAGCAGAACTCTACAAGTATTGAGTGTGTAAAGTCAATAATGGTAGAAGCACAAACAGACTTAAAAGGATAAATCTAGGTTGTTGTTTTTTGTTTTACAACCTGGGTCCTCATTTCATAGTTTTGGTCATCGTGCGTATCTGTTACGATATCATTTTGTTCACCAACTTCGCTGTCGAGATTTGGGATACAGGACCATCCCCTGGGCCCAGCTTTACAACGGCGTCTTACGGGCCAGTGGAACACAAGTGCCGGAGTTCCCGCGAGCCCAAATGAACCCACAGTTCTAAACCATGCACTTGGAAATAAAAACAGAAGTGCACATTGAAAGTCATTACCTGAAATGTCCAAAAGGACTAAAGGTTGATCCAGCTGCTGAGTGACTTCCTGGTCTGCCTTGTAAGAATGACCATCTTACTGTGGGTAGTAGCAACCATTGATAAAACTACCCAGCCAACACATTTGAGAAGTCAAGATAATAGGAAATCAGGTACACGGTCTAACCGAAACACTATGTTCACTTGCCCTGTAAGACACCATTGTAGGGCATCCAGGTAGCATGGCAGTCTATTCCATTGCCTACCAACACGGGATTTGCTGGTTCGAATCTCCGTGTTGCCTCCGGCTAGGTCGGGCGTCCCTGCAGACACAGTTGGCCGTATCTGTGGGTGCCCTGGTCGCTGCACTAGCACCTCCTCTGGTTGGTGGGGGTGCCTGTTTGCAGAGTAGGGGGAATTGGGGGGAGTAGCGTGATCCTCCCATGCACTACGTCCCCCTGGCGAAACTCCTCATCGTCAGGTGAAAAGAAGCGGCTGGCGACTCCACGTGTATCGGAGGAGGCATGTGGTAGTCTGCAGCCCTCCCCAGATCAGCAGAGGGGGTGGAGCAGCGACCAAGACGGCTTGGAAGAGTGGGGTAATTGGCCGGATACAATTGGGGAGAAAGGGGGGACCCCCCCCCCCAAAAAAAAGACGGCATTGTAAAGCTCCATGTAGCGGTGGTCCCATGTCCAAGACCTCCAAAATGAAGCCAGTTAATAAATGATGAACGATGACAAAAACTAGGAAAATGAGACTCAGGTTGTAAAAAAAATAAATAAATAATTATATAATAAGCAGGGGGGAAAAACAGTTTGTCCCTCTGCCCAAGATTCCCCATAAGCAAAGCAGCTAATGAGAGTTGCAGCGAGACGTCTGATTTAAGCATCGGCTACCAACCTCTGGTCTACTGGACGAAGATCACAGCCTGTTTAAGATGCTGCTAGAAAGATGGGATGGGTGAAAATTAAGTGTGACTGTGATTTATTTAGTTTTCAAACTTGTTTTTAGGGCGGTGAAGAGTGACAGCAAAGATAAGAGAGGGTGGAGAGAGATGGGTAGAGCTCAACATCCAACCCAACATCCAACTCTGGAAGTGTTCATGCAAAGCAAAATTTCCACGGGCCGACAGCTTTCTCATGCAGACTAGTAACAAGAAAGTTACAACAGGTCACGAAGCAGATCAACTCTGCTGTGCTGAAACCCCCCCCCCCCCAAAAATGACTGCTTTTGATGTCTTATGATTAATTCAAGACATTCTTGCAAAGATTCTGGTTTAAATGGGCATCGGATGCCAGTAGTGTAGTGTGTGCATGCATGTCGTCTCTTACTTGTGTGGGTGTGCTTGGGATGAGGAGGCTTCATGCTCATCAGACTTCTTCTCATCTTTGTTCCTCTTTTTCTGAGGCTCAGACTCACAGTCCGCCCTGACCCGTTTCACTGAAGGGGGAAGAAATCTACCACTTAGTATTCCGAGCACTTAGCCAACCCCTGCCTGAGAGATGACATCCTTTCAAAGCAGACTGGCACACAATCAGCCCTGGTTGAACCACAATGGTTCAACAGAAACTAATTCACCCCAGTGCAATTACGAGGTGACCATCAGAGATTTGATTAAGACCAAAAAGGCAGGAAATAATTTCATTAATCCAGCAGAGAAGACACAATCATATTAGGATATTGAAGAAAGCCCCATATACCCAACATTTTCATATTTTCCACTTTGCCCCCGACACCACCGTAACAGTTTACAGCTGTCAAACCAGGAAATATGCCCCTGTTCACCTTGTACCGTGGGGACGGTAAACGTCTCTCTGACAAACGGCTTGTTGACAATCAGCTTCGACTTCGCTGCGAAGTTGAGTGCACTGAATGTGTCAAAGTAGTACTTGTACTCGGGTGCAATGTTGGTGATCATGACGGAGTGGGCGGAGCCTCCAAGCGAGTCCTGCAGGAGACGGGTCAGCTTGCTGTCGCGGTATGGCACTCGGCCCGCGGACCCAGAGTTGAGCGAGTCCACTACCTTGCTGAGGGTGAACAGTGACAGATTGATGGCACCACTCTCCTTTAGACGGAGACCCTGGTTCCCCGTACGGCGGTTGTCCTCTGAACCGGCCAGGTCCACGAGGTACAATTTTCCTGTTTGCTGACGCTGAGGCAAAGAGCGCTGGCTCCGCACCACCTGGGAGAGAGAGAGGGTGGTGAGTGACAGTCAGGATCATCGGATGGGTGGGGTTAAGTTGGGTTTCTGAAGGATGATGGGAGGACATTAAACAGAAAAATTACAGCAGGAGGTCATGCGATCAACAGAGGGAGAGGATTGTTGTTATAGTAACCATACGCGTCAGAACCTGAAGGAATGAAAGAAATGATAGCAAAAACCCATATATCAGCAAAACTGCTTTGTGTGAGGAAAAATTTGAAGATTTTTTTTATTTTTTATCCCCCCCCCCTTTTTTTTCCCCCCCTAAATTGTATCTGGCCAATTAACCCACTTTTCTGAGCCATCCCGGTCAATGCTCCACCCCCTCTGCCGATCCGGGGAGGGCTGCAGACTACCACATGTCTCCTCCGATACAGGTGGAGTTGCCAGCCGCTTCTTTTCACCTGACAGTGAGGAGTTTCACCAGAGGGACGTAGCGCGTGGGAGGATCACACTATTTCCCCCAATCCCCCCCCGAACAGGTGCCCTGACCGACCAGAGGAGGTGCTGGTGCAGCTACCAGGACACATACCCACATCTGGCTTCCCTCCCGTAGACACGGCCAATTGTGTCTGTAGGGACACCCAACCAAGCCGGTGGTAACACGGGGATTCGCACCACCATCCCCATGTTGGTAGACAATGGAATAGACCGCCATGCCACCCGTATGCCCCTGAAGAATTATTTTAACCACACTGTGACAAGAAAAGCTTTTATGAACTCAAAGTAATGCAAGTAGAGATGGGCAATATTGACAAATACAAATATATGTTTGACTGAAAAACGTAATAATGTAATTAATAAAGATAACACACAAGAAATGTTTGAGAAATGACCATTAGTAATGTGGCTATGATGACCAGGCAGGTAGAGACATTCAATGTTAATTTCACTCAGCTGAAACAGCTGAATAAAGTTCTGAAAATTGTATGGCTTTACTGTAATGCAGCCTTTCCGACTAGGGAAATACAACATTTAAGTTACATCACAATAACCCTAACCCCAGACAATGTGGTTTCACGTTATGATAGATATTATATATTGACCACCTTCATTTATATGCTTTTACCACAAACAGATCAAAGTAGAAAAGTAGAATAGCATCGTTCGATTCAAAAATTAATGCAGAATCACTTATTTTGTCCCCGTGCCTGCATTTTCCCAACAGCAGAAGCCAGTGAGAGGAGCAGCAGAGACAGCTGTGCTTTTAGCATCGGCTACCAAATCATGGCCTACTGCACCAAGACCATGACCTGTTAAGATGCTTTTAGCCCAACATTCACCAAGCTAGCACAGCCCAAGTTACTATCAACCTGTGATGCTGGCAGGAAACCCTCACCTAACAAACCTATCCCTCAGTATGTGCGTGTTTTTGTGTGTACACGTGTATCAGACCTTGATGAGGAGGATGGCGTGTGAGCGGCTGGAGCGCTGGTTGAGTTTAGTGGAGGCGGTGGTCCGGTTTAGGCTCGCAGGGATAAAGTGGAGGTCAAAGTCTGAGAAGGAAGAGAGTGGCATGTGGGTGAGACCTGGAATCAGGATGTTCCTCCCTCTGTCTTCTCTAATTGGCAGGTCCTGAGAACCAGGACACAGCAGGTCCAACACCTGGGTGGGGAGATAGACACACCAAGAGAGATAAGAGTCAGACAAAGTCAGAGACACGGAGAGCAAGAGTAATTATAAAGAGGAAGGAGAGAGGAAGGGATAAAGTTAAGGTGTAAGTAAGAGAGAAAGTGAGTTAGTTTGATTAAGGGAGAGAATAAGAGAAAAGGACTGTGAAAAGGTGCCCGTTAGTATGCTAGAAAAACTGGCTGTCCCGTTGGCACAGAGCAGTACAGGTTCATATAAGACCTAAAAAAAAATACCTGTACAATACCTGTGTATTTTACATGTTGTCCAGTCACAGTTAATAGGTTAAGAAACTATCACCATTATATCTGCTCCATTACATGAATCCTGGAGTTGAAGTGGATATACCTAGGAATGGGTATCGTTAAGATTTTAACGGTACCACTACTCTTACCGATACCGTTTATCGAGCCGGTACTTTAACGGTACTCACGTCGGTTCTTTTTGGTATTTTTTAAAGAGAAAAAACAAATTATGAACAGAATTATCTTGGCTTTATTTTCTCCTGTCTGGACAGAGCATGACTTTTAATCATTAACCCGTGTTTGTATAATTTAGTTAACTCTGTGTGGGCTCTAGGCTGCTAGCATACATAACATACCTGAGGTGGATGGGACAACGACATGAACTACAAAATAGGCAGTTGAAAACTGCATTTCTCCCCCTGTATGTGATGTACTAGATGTTTCGAAAGATTACATGTGTTTCTGTCCTTACATGCAGAAGACTTGTTGCACTTGCGGCTACCAGCATTGTCAGCATCGACTCCAGTGAAGTACAACCAGACTTTTGACCGTTCAGTTCTCGCTCCGCCATTGTCACTAAGAGCAGGCTCTTTGGTTCTGTGTGTTTGCATCTGAGAGAGAGGCAGAGAGAGCTAGCCCCCCCCCCCTCTGCTCGCAAATACGACAACAGGCTCCGAGAGCGAGAGAGAGAGCGAGATATCTTTCCTCTGGATTGGGAATATTGAAAATTCATTCATCTTCAGCCGCTTCTCCGGGGTCGGGTCGTGGTGGCAGCAAGCTAAGTAGGGCACTCCAGACGTCCTTCTCCCCAGCAACACTCTCCAGGTCCTCCAGGGGGATCCCAAGCCAGATTGGACATGTAGTCCCTCCAGCGAGTTCTGGGTCTACCCCGGGGTCTCCTCCCAGTTAGACGTACCCGGTAAACCTCCAAAGGAAGGCGCCCAGGAGGCATCCTAATCAGATGCCCGAACCACCTCAACCGGCTCCTTTCGACGTGAAGGAGCAGCGGCTCTACTCCGAGTTCCCTCCAGATGTCCAAGCTCCTCACCCTATCTCTAAGGCTGAGCCCAGACACCCTACGGAGGAAACTAATTTCAGCCGCTTGTATCCACGATCTCACCCTTTCAGTCACTACCCAAAGCTCATGACCATAGGTGAGGGTTGGAATGAAGATTGACTGGTAAATTGAGACCTTTGCCTCCTGCTTCAGCTCCCTCTTCAACACAACGGTCCGGTACAACGTCCACATTACTGCTGATGCTGCACCAATCCGCCTGTCAATCTCCCGCTCCATCCTACCCTCACTCGTGAGTGAGAATATTGAAAATGCATCATAGATAAATGTCTTAATCTTATGGCAAATTAGAAACGGCGTTGGTGAGATAAAAGGCGCAAGATAAAGTTTATGTAGCCTAAATAAACAGGAAATTGATTTTCTTAATTTCTCCAGTACCGATAGCAGAATAGTGAACGACGGAGCTTATCAATACTACAGTCTTTAATAATTAAGCACCGGTGCCTGTTTAATACCAGGTTTCACCACCCATCCCTAGATATACCCGCAGCTTACTGGAAGTTGCTTATAAAAAGTGAAAACTCCACTGACATTTAACATACCAGTTACCCAAGGTGTCAAATGAAAACCAGTTCCGGACTGGCTGAGCTCCTAGGACACCGGGTCCTTTAAATCCTACCTTTTCATTGTAGATCTCCAGGTAGGACATTCCAGCGCTGTAGTCCCATCCATCGTCTTCTCTCTCTTTCGCCTCGACAAGGCTGAAGACTTCGTGGACGGCCTGGGGGATGACCCCTGGCTGCTTTGGATTCCCCAGCATGGTGTGCGTTTTACCTGGGAAGTACAAGGGCAGCGTTAGTCTGAGACCATTCTCAAAATACATGAACAAATAAAATCAGAAAACAAAAATGGTTTAAAGTTACGAGAAGAATGTGGAAAAAAATTAAAATGTATGCGATGACAGAATGCAGTAATGTGCTGTATATCCTCTGAAGGCATGAACTGGTCCCATTTGATTTGCTGCCCCCTAGGGTGAAATCTTCTCTTGCCCCTGTTTTGGGGTGCAGCGTGAGCCAGCTGGTTCAACCCATCTGGAGCAGGGCGGGTTGAACTAATTAATCTCTATTCTACTCATCAGTAAAGACAAACAGAAATTTGTCAATTTTCTGGATAAAATTTGTGCGCTAACTGGAGCTTGTGGCAAGATGGTTAGCATACCCTGTAAACAGAAAATACACCTGGATATAACACAACAGTCCCCTCAAGCATTCCACCATTAATCAGGAACCAGGAACATTTAGTGGTCATTTCATTTCATGCACTAATGGTAAGTGTGATAAGGATCCCGCTAATGTCACACACATTTTGATCTTTTCACTCCCTGTTCTTCCATTTGACTCCTACTGGAATCCTTCCTTTGTCCATGGTCTCCATCTTTGTTTCCCCCCCAGTAGAATCTACATTGCTTGTCCGTTTTAATGAATTAGCAAATTATCAAAACACTGCTGGCATGGTGTCTCATTTCAGGTTCAACTTTATTGTCGTATGTATTTTATAGTACACGATAACGCAACAATGTAAGTTGTATATGGGTGGGTCAGCTGTTCAGCAACCTGACTGCCTGTGGAAAGAAACTATTACTGAGATGGGTGGTGTGTGATTTGATGCTCTGGTAAAGTTTTGTAGATGGAGAGAGCGAGAACAGAACATGAGCAGGGTGGCTGGTGTCCTTAGTGATGTTTTGGATGTTATGAAGTTATAGATCCATGCCAATGATGTTTGCTGCTGTCTTTAAGGTCCTTTGAAGCAGTTTGCTGTCCTAGGCTGTCAGGTTGCCAGAACACACTGTGATACAGCCTGTCAGGACACTCGATGGTACGGCGATAAAAGTTGAGAGTTTTGGTACTCATATCAAGACTCTTGAGACTCCTTAGAAAGTACAGTCTCTACTGCTTCTTCTCAAGGATGCAATTGGTGTTGAGACCACGTGAGGGTGTCTGTGATGTGTAAACCGAGAAATCCAAAAGTGTCCAAAAATTTTTTTTAAATCCCCTCACCTCCCCCCTTTCTCCCCAATTGTATCCAGCCAATTACCCCACTCTTCATAGCCATCACAGTCGCTGCTCCACCCCCTCTGCTGATCCGGGGAGGGCTGCAGACTACTACACGCCTCCTCCAATACATGTGGAATCGCCAGCCGCTTCTTTTCACCTGACAGTGAGGAGTTTCGCCTGAGAGACAGCGCATGGGAGGATCACGCTATCCCCAGCAGAGGGGGTGGAGCAGCAACTAGGACGGCTCGGAGAGAGGGGTAATTGGCCGGATACAATTGGGGAGATGGGGGGGGGGTCCAACAAAAAAAGAAGCTGTAATCAAACAATCTGACATAGGTATTTTTCTTTTCAAGGTGGACTAAAGTAGTATGCAGAGCAAGTGAAATCGTGTCATCTGCAATCTGCAGATCTATTGGAACAGTAGGCAAACTGTAACGGGTCTGTTTCCTTCCTGGTTCTTGATAGAGTTCACTGAAGAAAACGATGACTCACATATGTACATGGAGGGGAAAACTGTGAGTAGGAGCATTGCCAATAGCTCTCGTGGTTTTCAATCGAGCTTGGGGAACCATGTTGATCCAAAACTCACTCGCCCCAATATCCTTTTGTGCTTTGAGCAAGTCAGATGTTCCCATCTCTAAGACCTCCATCTGAAGAGTTGCCTCATCTATGGAAGGTACCAGCCTTTCGGCCTCTGCAGTCCACTGGCCGTCAGCTAAAATGGAGAACGGCTGTCTCAGGAGGAAGAGGAGGATGTCACCTGAGAGTTAAGGGGCGCTTTGAAATCATTCCAGAAGTTTTCTGCCAGGTTCGTCATGAAATCCTTCATCGCTGGATCCTCCCGCATTTTGTTCTTCTCACAATGCTCCTGCATACGGGGAAAGTGCAACTTTCTCCCATGAACGTCTCTCTCAAAAAGGTTCAGCTTTGACCCGAAAGCTTCAGCTGCCTCGTACATGTCTGCAACAATGTGGTTCTTGCCTTGTAATTGCTGAGTAAAGTGATTCAGATGAAAATATAATATGAATAATGAAAAAAACAACATATGCCATCACCTTATTGTCACTTAAAAACCTCTTGATATTCTTGGGCTTTTTGCCTCCTGTCTGGATAAAAATTACACAAGCTCAGCACGCAGGTCACACACCCTCTCCAACGCACGGCCTTTGCTCAGCCAGCAAACATCATTACGCAGCAAAAGATCCTTGTGTTCCGGTGACATTTCCCCCAGCAATGCTCTGAAAAGGCGACGTTGCAGACTAGAACTCTCACAAACAAAATGTTCCAGTCTCATCACAGTAAACATCACCTCTTTCATTTTCCCCAGTTTAGTCCACAACACTGATTGGAGATTACTGCAATGAAATGCTAAGAGCGCTGGGTCGACAGCAGCAAGCCTGTTTACCAAGCCCTTGTGTTGTCCCACCATTGACGGCGCCCCATCGGTGACAACAGACACAATTTTGCTCACATCCAAGCCATTCTTCTCAAAGAACTAGGATAGCTCATGATTTCCCCTGTTGTGCGCCCAGGCGGAGCAAGCAAACAAAGTAACTCTTCCCGAAAGGTCTTCCCATCAAAAAATCTTGCGAACATATAGCTGTTCCATGTTGGTTCAGTCACAGGATGAGTCTATGGCTAGTGATATGGATTCCTTACCTGAATTATTAAGCATGCATCAAGATATTTTGACTTATTTCGGCGAGGCGAGGACTGCCTTAAACTTGTACGCGAGTACGAGCGAACGACGCACAAGATGGCAGACTACAGGAACCACCTGAGATTCAGCCTCAGGTACAGACAGAGCGGGATTATACCTAAGAGACTGCAAATGAAATCTTCTGTCAAGACCCACTGAGCTAGCAAGATCCTCCAGAAGGCACAGAGCCAACTGTTGAACAAATGGGTGAGTCAAACTCATTTTCCCATCGACGCTTTGAAAGCCGAAGAGGAGCAGATCCGACAGACTTACGTCGCATCTAGGTGAGACCACTTTCCAACACATGATTGAGTTCACAGAGCAGGCTCGTCTAGCGCAACATGGGAAGTCAAAAAGAAAGGGCAGAAAAAGAAGTTCAGCCTACGTGCTGCAAGCCAAAGACATCGGAAGACAATGGACGGCGCCCTCAACGGCAGACAGACGCCAGACAAACAACAAGTGGGTGAGGATCTGTCCAACAGACAACTCAACCAGGCGGAGAAAGACATCCTTGCTAAGCGGCTGAATTTTGCTGTCTGGCGATCATAGGCAATTGTGCAAGATCAGGAACCAAGAACACTTTGTCATTTCATTTCACGTACTTCCGTACATGAAATCGCCATAGTACTGTCCCATTTTAGTAATTTTAGTGAACAGTGAAACTTCTCATCCACTATCTGTATAAAGGATGCTCTTTGTGAACTATGAAGGAATCCATATGTAGCTCAGCCAGAAAACTTAATACAATGTCACTGCCTTTCATGGACAACGTAAATGCTCTCTTGATTTGGCCTCTGATGACCGCCTCCACGTAGCCATTATTTTGACAGCATTATCAGCAGCATACTGCATTTCTAAATTTGGGGTTTTGTTTTTACCCTCTTAATATTCTGTTATTTTATGACCTTTTTATTTCTCATTGGACTTATTGTGGAGTTATGATTAGTCTGTTGGTTTATTTAAGAAGTTTAAAGAAATATATATTTAAAAAAAAGGTCTTTATGCATGCTCAATAATCCAGGGAAGAAAAGCAAAGAAAGTTGAATCAGTTCATCTGGATACAATGTTTATTAACATACGTTTCATCACTCATCTAAGTGACCTCTTCAGTCTAAACTGACTGCAGGTATCCCCACCCTTATAAACAATACAGCGGCATAATGATCGAAACCAACAATTGGTTTCATACGCAAATATGAGTGTGACAATTAACTAGAGTTACAATGGCCATGTAAACCCATTCACAGAGGATTTGGGAATGTTGCTAATCACATCATTGTAAGATGGCGACAGATGTACTCTTAGAGGGGGGGTGAAACAATGGTCTCTTTTGATGTTAAGTCTCTCTTCATGTATGTTCCTGTTGATGAAGCAGTGGAGGTAGTCCATATGAAATTACAAAACGACCCCACCCTTAGCGATAGAACCACCCTTAACACTGACCAAGTGTACCTGCTCCTGAAGCCGTGTCTTCAGTCCATGTACTTCACATACATGGGGCAGTACTATAGGCAGAGGCATCATGGGTGTGCTATGGGTTTCCCAGTCTCACCTGTAGTGGTCAACTTGTATATGGAGGAAGTGTAAAAGAGGGCTCTGATGTCCTTGCCAGGGACACCACCTAGCCATTGGTTCAGATTTGTGGATGACACCCGAGTTAAAATTAAATCTCAGGACACATTTCACCGACCACTTTAATTCTGTGGACAACCAGATCAAGTTCACAAGGGAGGATGTGAAAAATGACAGTTTGGCTTTCTTAGACTGCAAAATTGCAATTGACCTATCGCTCAGTCCCGCCCCTCGAACGCAGACGAGCCAATGGCAGCGTAGTACCAAATGCATGCGGGAGCTCACTCGGACATCCAGAGCTAACAACTCCATTAAGTAGCATCAGAGCTGCATCAGAAGTCGTGGTTTTTGTGAGTTGAACCAAAAACGGTCAAACGATGTGCATGGGGTACATGCAACACTGATACGAGGTATCCCGAGAGGATAGGCAATGGGGTATATTTTATCCCGTTTCCCAAACCAAAATATGACAGAGCCAAATGTATCAGGTGGATTAAGCTGTGTGGCAGACCACACAGTCAACGCAACGTAACGAAGATAAACAAGGATGTCAACGTTTGTTCTAAGGTAAGGCAAGATTGTATGTAAAATAATCTAATACACGTACATCTCAGTGCCTCTCCAGGATTAACATTAGTAAATTGAAGGTAAATTAATTTATCTTACCCTGCGGTGCACGAACAATGCTGGTCCTAGGTGATGTTATCTGCAATCATCATGACCATGAGATGAGGCTTTTCCCTTTTCCGCATTGTGATCTGTAAACTCTCGCCTCTAATTTAAGCTTGTCACCCACCATATCTAGTTTTAAATTTTGTACATATCCCTCCATAGCACAGTGAAGTCCTTTTTGATGGCTTCTAGACAAAATCAGGTCCTTCTGTCTCCAAAAGTTATGTATAGCCTCTTGGGATATAGTTTTGACACCGATAGCTGCCATTGTAACTCTGTAGTCAGCCCGGGTAGCTTGTCCGAGTTAGCAACAGTAATTAAGGGGGGCGGGGCTTAGCAATAGGTCAATTGGTGATGGGGGAAATTTGATTGTTGATGTTTACCCTAAACCAACACATACTGATCAGGACTTAAGGTTTGACTCTCATCATCCACTGGAGCACAAACTAGGAGTCATCAGGCCGCTGTACCACCGAGCTGACAACGTCCCCACCAATGCAGTGGCCGGGGAAGGGGAGAAATCCCACGTTAAAAAGGCCTTGTTATGTGTGGTTATCCTAACTAGGCGTATGTCTAAGCCAGGAAGACACCAAAACAGTGCACCAGCCGGCCGAAGAGAAGAGGACAACAGCTCCCTAAGCGTAAACCAGTGGTGATTCCGTATGTGGCAGGAGTTTCGGAAAAGTTGAGACACGTATTTTCCTAACACCGCGTCTCAGTTGCTTTCAAACCCCAAAACACGCTGCGCCAGAAATTGGTCCACCCCAAGGATTGGGTCCCCCGTAACAAACAGAGCAATATAGTGTACACTGTGAAGTGCCAGGAGGATTGCCGTGACTTGTACATTGGGGAAACTAAACAGACTGTGGCCAAGAGGATGGCACAACACAGAAGAGCTGCCTTGTCAGGCCAGGACTCCACAGCCCTGGCCTGACATCGCCCATCTACAGGCCAGTGGCCACTCTTTCAAGGATGAGGATGTGCACACTCTTAATATGGCACTAAGAATACATCAGTCACCATCTTACAATGCTGCAATTGCAAACTTTCCCAAATCCTCTGTGAATAGTACACATGGACATTGAAACTCTAGTTCATGGTCATGCCCATATTTGCACATGAAACTGATCGTTGGTTTTGATCATTATGCAACTGTATTGTTTATAAGGGTGGGGATACCTGCAGTCAGTTTAGGCCGAGGAGGTCACTTAGATGAGCGATGAAACTTATCTGTCAATAAACGTTGTATCCAGATGAACTGATTACATTTTCTTTGGAAATATAAAAAAAAAGGTTCCACATGCAAATGTACGCCAGCAGCACACTAGATTTCAGCTATCCCATCTATGAGGGTCAGAGTGCTGCTGGGTGATATGGAAAATATTATAATCACTATAAACCCATGGAATTTTACAAGGTAGATTTGTTTCACAATATCTGCTTATACATATGCAAAAACACCATTTTCAACAATGCAACTGAACTTCATCACATTGAACTGTTTGGTAATGTAAAATAAAACATTAAAACTAATGCGGTTTTGAAATTAGAAGAGTGCACGTCATCAGGTGTATCTCCCGTTCTCCGATTTTTGGACTTTGCGACAAATCACCCCTTTTCTCCCCCAGCGGGAAAAGGGAAAGTATAGATGCGCGGCTGGCGTATCTTCCCTTCTCCGGTAATTGGATTTAGGCAAAAAACCAGCTGAGGAATTAGCAGCGGACAGATACACGCACAGAAAAACCAGTGTTTTTACTGCCATTATTAAGACTTGCGCAGCGCCCAAGTCAATTGAACGGTAAATATGGGGGGGGAAAGTTTTTAATATGCAGTGCTAAAACAAAAAAATATTTTTTTACTCAATTAAAATGCTTTGCCTGTCAGCCTATGGATGCGCGGCCTCTTAGGCAGACCCTCGCACAAATACGAGCAAGTCTAATATGAACTTGCACTTTCTAAAAAGAAAAGGTTTGCTATGCGACCACTGTGGCCGCAGTCTAGTAACTCTGCCTCCACCAATGTTCTGGAAAACCAGGTGTTTGAATCACTGCAACCACAAATGGTTCTTGATCATACAGTCATAACTATGCACCAAAAAAATATTAGGCAGATGGGTCCAGTAGTACGTACGATTAGCTGCAGACAGACACACACTGCAGTGACCTCTCCAGGCTACCACCTGGCGGAGATAATGCTCCTTCAAATATTTCAGACTTCATTTACCAAGAAAGTTGAATCAGTTCATCTGGACACAACGTTTAGTGGGAGAAATGTTTCATCACTCACCTAAGTGACTTCGTCAGTCCCAGCTGACTGCAGGTATCCCCAACCTTATAAACAATACAGTCGCATACAGCCGAACCCATTACAGTTGGGTCACAACCGAAAACAGCAATCGGTTTCATATGCAAGTTGCCGTGACCATTAATTAGAGTTAAAATGGCCAGGTTTACTGTTCACACAGTGAATTGGGGAATAGTTGCAAACACAGCACTGTAAGATGGCAACAAATATACTCTTAGCCCCGCAGTCCTGGATCAATTTGTAAAAATTGTGATCGTTGTGGCAAAGCACTTCTGTATGGAAAGAGTGTGAGAAACACTGACTAGGAACTGTTCCAAGTATTTTGGTTACATACCTGCCCCTGTGGGCCCATAGGCAAATACACTGGCGTTCTGTCCATTCAGGATGTGTGGTAGAATGGGCTTCACAGATGAGCGGAAAACCTCCTGCTGTGTCGTCTGCTCCCCGTGGAATTCGTCAAAACTGAAACCATAACCATTGTGTGTGTCCATGAATTAAAAACATAAGCCACTACAGAAGGTATCGAGTGTGGTCTGATGTTTCAACCCCCTTCACAGTAAACAGTTTGTTTAAAAACCCGGTCCGATACTGACTGGTACTTCACGGTTTCTGTGGCGTTCCTCCAGTTGATGATCTCTAGGTTCTGGGAGTCCAGTCCTCTGACGCAGTGCCCCTCGCCCTTGTCTTCCATGTAAGGTCGTAGACGAACGGCTACCCGAACCCTGGACGTCCTCTTGCTTCCTCCATCTGGCGCCGCGACGCGCTGGGCCATGGCGGTCTCTGGGAGGCTCTGGTAACATCACACGGGACTACATGTTTAAAAATGACACCCGTGTACTCGGTGGATGGTGGCTACACGCGATGTTGTTTTGAAGTTCAAAGGGCAAACTATTGATCAACCGCGACCCTGTAAATATTCCCCAAACAACACACGGCCAACAGAGCCGCCTGGTTAGCTAGCGAGTCGCTGCTAGCGGGCTAGCAAAGCGTTAGCTTTGTCCTTCTTCGTAACCACGTTTAACGCCTCGGTAGCCACGTATCGAGTTTTAAGTTTAACCAACTTTTCTCATTCAGCCTTACCTTACGTTGGTCGTGGAGCACTTTACTCTGGCTAAAATTCCCTCAGAAGGTTATTGCCAGAGTTTTATTGTTGACAACTTTCGGCGAAGCCGTTAAGCGCTTCCGCCAAACGTTTTTAAAAATGTGTTGCGTCACCACCGGAAACGGGAGCGGCCAACCAGAGCCTGCTCCTGCGCCCGGTTACCGTCCGGCGTCCCTCGTTTATACTTCCGGCCTTTAAAACGACGTACTGTGCAAAACACACACAAAAAGAAACACAACTCTAACCATTTTAAAGAGAACGTCTTTAATCACAAAAACAATTCACTTGAGAAACTCGGGACTGATGGAAAGGTGAAAGAAACGTCGTTCGTTTTTCTCCGCGCTGTCGGATTGCGCGCTGCACAGGATATCCTGAACCGCAAATCAACAAATCATGCGGCTTGGCGACGGGCCGTCGCCGCATTCACGCCGCTCAAGCCCATCCACGTTGAAAATGATCGGTGCGACAGTGCGCAGTCGCGCAAACTCGAGTCTCTCGGCCCGCTCGTTATTCCAAAATGGCGCCGTGTTTATGTCTCGGGGTAGCGTCTCGTTGTTGCCCCTGAGCTTCATGGGGAGTTTCGGTGATTACGGTCCAGGGGAAGGAAGGATACATCCACAACAACACTGACTGCGGAAGTTAAACTGACCGTCGGTAAATCAGATCTCGGGGTTTTTTTTTAGAAATAGCAAACCGGATAGGTTTTACGTTAGCCAAACAGTCGATTAATGTTAACTATTAGCTTGGCATGCTGGTTGCCAAGCAGCGAGTATTTCAGTGTACTCGGCTCCGAGACTTGCGGGGGAGTTTAACAGGTTACGCGATCGGTTGGGTTCTCGAGATTACTCCGAGCTTGTTGTGTAGCCATTTCCCCTATGCGGTTACTTTTTAGTGTCCGGTATATACATTGTAGCGAATTCGAAGGGACGACGCAACCGCAGGAAGTGCCGCGGCCGGGAAGCGAACCTGAAGGAGGCATCGCTGACCGCTCGACTGAAGGGTCAGACCCGCCAGCCAGCGGCCGGCGTGTCTTCTTATCCATGCGCGTTACGATATTAAGCTAACCAATACGAAGTAGATACGTCTACTTAGCGCTGTTGCCTCACAGCAATAGGGTCCTGGGTTCGAACCCCGGACCGTGCCAGGTTCTTCTTTCTGTGTGGAGTTTTGCATGTTCTCCCCGTGTCTGCGCGGGTTTCCTCCCACCGTCAAAAAGGCACGCATGTTGGGGTTAACGCTCCTGCCTGTGCCCCTGAGCAAGGCAGTGGAAAGAAGAACTGGAGTGGGGCGCTGCAGCTGCCCGCTGCTTCTATACGATAGGATGGGTGAAACGCAGAGAATAAATTACAATGACAAAGTAAATTGGCTTTCTTTCTTTGTTTCCACAAAAAAAGATAGGAAGGATGCAGACTAATCCGTCTCCGAGGGAGGGGATGGAGGCGCTGGGTGTGAGTGACCCAAGCAAAACTACCACAGGGAATGAGGAGGGCAACGCAGAGCAAACAGACACTGAAACCGCAACAGCAAAAGAGGAGGAGACAACATCCAAGGAGGAGAAAGGTAAGTATGACAAAATGTGACTTCCCTAAATCATTGTCATTCCTGACACGTAGAAGGTGGTCGAACTTGACTGTGACCTTTGCTCTATTGCCAGACAAGGATGGAGATCCAAAGGAAGGGGATGAGTGTCAGGAGAAGATGCAGGTAGAGACGGGAGATGGAGGTCAGAAGCAGGTTGAGGAAGAGGAGGGTGAATGGGATATTGCATACAGCGATGAGGAAATGGAAGACCCCAAGGGCTGGATGCCGCCACCTGTGGAGATAAAAAGACTTTACGAGCTGCTGGCTAAAGGAGAGATGCTGGAGCTGAACTTTGTCCCTCTCCCCCGGAGACCCCCCACACCAGAGCGCACTCCGTCACCCGAGAGAGATGATGAGGAAGAGGCGGCAAAGGAAAGAGAGAGGGAGGAGAGAGAGCGCAAGTGAGTATGACAAACACTTGGCTGGATGTGGACTGTTGCTGGTTCTGAGGAGGAAGCTGAAATTGATGCTTATTTGTTTGTTTGCTACAGGCCTCCAACTCCAACAGAGTTTGACTTTGATGAGGAGCAGATGCAATCTACTCCCAAAAATGCCTTCATAAACAGACGGCGAACACCAGGTAGGATGGGCAAAAAGCCTCCAGGATCTACCAAAGACCTTTTGTTACTGACACTAACACAGGTTTTATCAAGACTCCCATGCCTTTGCCGGCAAAACTTGCGTAAAGCAGTCACAGAAAGTCGAATTAGCCCATCTGGACACGTTTGAGAGAAACGTTTCATCACTCATCTAAGTGACCTCTTCAGTCTCAACTGACTGCAAGTACCCACCCTTATAAACGACAGCGGCACGACGGAAAGACCGGTTTCATATGAAAATTGGCATGACCATCAACTGGTTACAATGGCAATTTGTACTATTCACAGAGGATTGGGGAGTAATTGCAGTCAGCATTGTAAGATGGCGACAGCACTTCGGGGAAACCAAACACGCGGCGATGATGACGCAACACATAAGAGCTAACGCGTCGGGCCAGGACTCCACAGTCTCCACCCACCTACAGGCCACTCTTTCAAGGATGAGGATGTCTTTCTCTCAAATGTTGTGTCCAGATGAATTGGTTCAACTTTCTGTGACGTGTTTACCTGGATTATTGAGCAGGCATAAAGACGTTGTGTAAAGAAGAGCAAACACATTACAAGTACCCAAACGGGCGTCGGGGTGGCGTAGCGGTCTATTCCGTTGCCTAGCAACACAGGGCTCACCAGTTCGAATCCCTGTGTTACCTCCATCTTGGTCGGGCGTCCCTACATACAGAATTGGCCGTGTCTGCGGGTGGGAAGCCGGATGTGGGTGTGTGTCCTGGTCGCTGCACTCGCGCCTCCTCTGGTCGGTTGAGGTGCCTGTTCAGGGGGGAGGGGGAACTGAGGGGAATAGCGTGATCCTTCTACGCGCTACGTCCCTGTGGCGAAACTCCTACTGTCAGGTGAAAAGAAGCGGCTGGCGACTCCACATGTATCAGGGGAAGGTCTGCAGACCTCCCCGGATCGGCAGAGGGGGGTGGAGCAGTGACCGGGACGGCTCGGAAAATAGGCCAAGTACCATTGGGGAGAAAGGGGTGGGGGGCGGGAGTACCCAAACAGAATGTGGTTGTAGGTTAACCCCCTATTCTTTTCACCTTGTGGTTTGGGTGCAGTGTGAGAAGGGGTCAAAAGGTCAAAGTGCAAAACAATCAGATTGAACCTTTATGTTCTCTGGTTGTTCTAAGGCCCAGTACCAGCGATGTATTGGTTCTGCTTAGGTTAACATATTTCCTGCTCTCCACAGGATCATCGGGCCGGTCCTCCGTAAAGCGAGAGGCTCGGCTGGACAAGGTTTTGTCGGACATGAAGCGCCACCGGAAGATCGAGGAGCAGATTATGCGAACGGGCCGAGATCTGTTCAAGACCGAGAAGAGGCTGGAGGAGGCTCTGTCTCCTGCCAGCCAGAAGGAACGAGAAAAGGAGCGAGAGCGAGACAGCAACCCTAACACCATCTTCTCCCCCCGGCAGAGGAGATACTAACCCCCTGAGTTTTCCCACGCCTCTTTTCCAAAAACTTGAATTTTTCTAAGCAACAGACTTTTGTATGTTTTTTTTTCTATGTGTTTTGTATGACGGTAATAAATGCTGAATGTGATTAACCAGTTAGGTGAACTTCTGACCTGTGACCTCTGCAGTCCCCTTTTGGCTTAAGATTCAGACCTTGTCCTGAGTGGAGCATGAATGTGCTTCCCTCAGCTGAAAGGCAGTGCACGTGGTTGTGCAATGCCGACAGTGTCAGTTAGAGTTGAGATCAACCCAAATAGAATCGCAGAAGGAAAGGGGCGGCACGATGGCCCAGTGGCTAGCACTCTCGCCTCACAGCAAGGTCCCGGGTTCGAACCCCGGCCATCCCAGGTCCTTTCTGTGTGGAGTTTACATGTTCTCCCTGTGTCTGCGTGGGTTTCCTCTCACCATCAAAAAGACATGCACGTTAGGGTTAATACTCCTGCCTGTGCCCTTGAGCAAGGCAATGGAAAGAAGAACTGGAGTTGGTCCCCGGGCGCTGCAGCTGCCCGCTGCTCCTACACACTAGGATGGGTGACAAGCAGAGAACACATTCACTGTAAGAGCACAACGTCAAATCGTGGCTTTCCTTTTCAAAATGGTACAAATTTGTAAAATATCACAGCTTTTGCGCCCTCTAGTGGTCCGCTTTCATCCGTTTGGAACGCCGGTTGAAAATCAAAGCAGATTTATGGGATGGGAGGACAAAAACAAAAGACTGGGGCCAGGCTCAGGACAGAAGAGTATATTTTAGCTAAGAGTCTGAGTAACAATACAGCCTCAACATAAGGCTCAGAAGCATAGAGTATAATACGTATGCATAAATATGCATTCAAAACCACAAATGAACCAAATAAATAAATAAATACTTACAAATAAATAAGCATTTCGTGGAATATACAGTACATCAATTGAAATACTTTAGTATTGGCGAGAAGCAGTACCCGACGACTGGATGGAACAGAGGAAGAGCTTCTGTTCGACAACATGCCAAGTTGTTCACTTCTTTTTTTGGCACAAACTGCCCCCCCCCCCCATCTTGGTTTCTGAACCTCGTTTTTTCCTCTTTTCACCCATTCCAGGGAACACGTCACTTGCAGAAGTGAAAGTAAAATTGAAAACTCGCGCCGGGATTTGCGTAACAAGCTTCAGGAACCAACGGCTTAGACAAACAGCTCAATGTCTGGTACACGTCGTACAATGGAAATGGCTCAGTGAAGAATACAATACATAGATTCAAGACGAATAAAAAATAAAACGTTTTAAAAACAATAAATACAAATGTACTTCAGGTTGACCTCCTGCGAACTCTGCCGGAGGAGCATTGTTCCATTAGCGTCTTCTCTACGTCCCCTTAGTGCTGCTGACAAATACCCCAACCTCCTGGACCCTTAAAACGGAAAATCTCCAGCAGATTAAATGGATAGTTGGAGGAAAGGTAATGTTAACACGGAATTTACAAGATGTGGAAATTTTTTTTAAGGTGACTACTACCTTGCATTACTTCCTCGTTTCTTCTTCTTTTTTTTTAATGCGGAAACTTGACTGCGCGTCACGCCGGCGACGCGAGTAAATGAAAAATGGTCGTATCTACACTATATGGAAAAAAAATAAAATAAAATCACACCGTTAACGCAGGAGTTGGTGTCGTACGTGAAGCAGTTGTGACTAAAACGGTGAAAAAGGACAAAATACCGCGCTTCTCGTGTTAGGGCTGGAAAACCCGAGTAGAAGTCACCAGATGTGGAAATGACAAGACAACCTAAAAAGCCAAACGAAGCTCGGAGTTGAGCTGGACAGGACAGTTTTACGTCGGCTATGTACAACTCGTCGCGTCTTGTCAGTCTGAGAGAAGCCGTCTCCTACGGAGATGAGAGAGGAAATAAAAATGTAAAGAAAAGGCAAAAGAGCTGAGAAAAAGGATAAGGCAGCGTTAGTCTTAGGAGATGATCCCCTGAAGAGATGAGTCGGTCTGCGGGTTACTTACGTTCGGTTAGAGTGACAGTGACTACATAGAGGATACGGAGAAACACTAACGAGTCAAAATACTGCTGCCAGATGTGTGGTGGTTTTTTTTTTTAAGTTATCTTTGTTACTAAGCTGATTCAGGCCTTTTTCTATCTACAGCGATGTACTAACATACAATATAATACATTCCTATGTCCTGTGCTGCGCTAACGTGGAGGCAAGACAGGAGTGAATTTGATCTACGCGAGGGAAACCTCTTGCTCGCTACACTTTCAAGCAAATCTCTCATCTTTTAGTGCACATTTCTGCTTCTCACAGCGCCTGCCCACATGCGGATGCTCCACTTAAAATCCCCAGACGGCACGAGACGGGGCACCTCACTCCTCTGGACATCAGAGGCTTTCGGCTTCTGGTCGCTCAGACTTCAAACACTTATTCGAGGCGTTTTCTGTCGTTTCCCTTACAAAGCATTCCATCACGCCTTCCTTATGCTACACCCCCTTCCCCCCTTCCTCCTGCTCCTCAGTGGCTGGTTGTCTCGGGCTCTGTGGGACGGCTGTTGTAGCCGTTGGCAGGCTGGGGCGGTGTGCGGCCGTCCGCCTGGCCCTCCTTGGCGGGCGCCGTGACAATGGGCGGTCTGCGGGAACGGGAGGAGCCCGTGAAGAGCCGGAGAGCGCCCCGGCAGATCAGTGAAAACCAGTAGAGCTGAGGGGCCATGAGCAAGGCAGCACCCAGGTTACACTGCCACGGCACGGTCAGAGGGACCATGTGGAATGGAATGGAGGCGTACCTGCGGCCAGGAGACACAACAGCAAAAGAACCACAGGGTAATTCCTACAGACCGTCTAAACTCCGCCCATAAAACCTAACAGATCACACGTGGCCATGTAAGTTACTGACCCCAGCTCAGCAAAAGAGGAGAGAGACGGAGAGAGGAGGAAATAAAGAAAAATAAAGACAGACATACCTACCACAGAAATAGAGACGGGGGGGGGGGGGGGGCAGAGAGACGGACAAGGGAGAGATAATTTACAGAAACTGAGACGGACAGAAGACAGCAAGAAAGAGACAGACAGACAAGAGAAAGAGACAGTAAGAGAGACATACCTGCCATAGACGTAGTAGAGATAGGGGAAAAGTAGTACTCGGCAGATGAAAAAAGTGATCAGCATTAGAGCCCCGTTCACTTTGTGCAGGAGTGTGTGTTGCTGTTTGTACTGAGAGAGGAAACAGGAGGAGAGGTGGAGAGAAGAGGAGAAAGCAAGCAGTAAAAGCAGAAGGAGTTAATATAGCACTTCATTTGAACGAGTGGCCCCAGTGGAGCTGGACAGTGTGTGTTTGTGTGTACCGGAGGCGAGGGGAGTCAGAGGAGCCGTTGCCATTATTTTTTCACATAGTCGTTTATTTCCAGTAGCTTGACTAGGTGTGTGTGTGTGTGTGCCGGGCTGCCTCAGAGAGATAACCGGGGAAATGGTTCTAAATCCTCTCATAGGAGTTTACTTCCATTCACTCATCTCCCAGTACTGAAGGGGCTGTTTATCAGACAGACACAGGCAGGGTAGGTCAGGAAGGGGGAGTGGTGTAACAGAGGCTGAAGAGGTGAGTGTTTGTGGGAGAGGTGGATATTGTATCTGCCGTTAAGGCCAGACTAAATACTGGAGGCTAAATTCAGAGCTAACAGCTGCGGGGGGCCTCTGATTGGTGGTGGCGGAGGGGGGGGGAGGGGGGTAGAAAAAGCTCCAGCAACAACGGTCACTCATACCCCTTTTCCAACCAACGTGAACCTAGTTCTAGCTCTGGGCTGGCGCTCGTGCCGCTTTGCAGTTGGTTCGACTTGCGAACCTTGTTAAGAACCAGCTTGTTTTTCCACAGGCTGGAGCCGGTTAGAGACCCACGTCATCGCCTCGCTGTATAAGTCTGTATACGTCTCTGCTTTCCCAGCAAGATGAGGCAAGAAATCCGCTGTGCAGATTTCGAATATCAGTAGGTTTACGAATCAAAAATTTGCTCTAACGGTTTTCGGAGTTGAGAAGCTCCGCAAACCGGTGACCAGCCGTCCAGTCACACTCAACAGACCCCGCTGTGAGCTGGCTGGAGCTCTCTCACGAGTCCGGTCTTGTAGACAAGAGGCTTTCATTTCCCCGTTGACAGATGGTTTGTTTAAATATCATCACACAAACTGTCCTTTATAAAATGAACAGAACCTGTGATTATCGGCCTTGTTGTCCTGTGGGGTGCTTGGCCTGAAATTTGCAAGGTTTCCTTGACTAACCCTCTCAGTGTTTCCTGGGGCAAACTGTATGGTGTTCTTTGTCGATGTGTTTTTAAAACATAGGATTTCAGATACTTATATTACGATGAGGATTTTAAATGCGGAAAAGTGAATGCGGGGTGTCAAATTCACTCTGGCAAAGCCAATCAAATAAAGCACGTGCTGATGAAACCATTGAATTCCTATCAAACTTTGATTTGAAGTGTCATTACTGAGTGTTAAGGGGTGCATGCATTATTCGCCAGAACTGGTTGTTGCTGCTGAGTAATGCATCCCCTGTTGGTCTTGTGGTCACGATAATCCCACCCCGGCCCGACGTAAGCAGTTCTTTCTTCTAGCCCAGCAGAGAGTTGGTATCCCTCTGGAACCAGTTTTCCTGGCTGAGAGCCAGTTCTTTGGCTGTCAAAACGCAAAGAACTGGTTTGAGATTAAGACACCGGCTCCGAACCAGCCCTCAAACTGCCTTGGTGGAAAAGGGGTCTTAGACACACAGCCGCTACACAGCTCACTGAGCTACAAAGAAGTTCCATTAACAAAGAGTTAGTGAGGAATCAGATAGAACCGCTCGTACGAGACATAGCCAACACCAGTCGAGTTGCATGCTGGGAATGACCACAAACATTACCTTTGTGTAATAACAAAGACAATGTGGAGATACCGATAGCGATACAAGCTCGTCAAACGCACCTGGATGAGGATTTTTCCCAGGCAGACTGACGGAGTGCTGAGTTCAGCCATGAACATGATGCCCTGGAAGTAATCTCCCTTTCCCTGCCTCCAGAACTGAAGGAAGGACACACACAGAGACACAGAGATAGAGACACAGAGACAGAGAGATAGTCACTTCTCTTCTGCTGTGATTATTTTCATCGTAATCATAACTGTAAACTAAATGAACTTATTAAGTATAAAAAGGTTATGAGACCTCAACTCCAGAGACATACCAATAGATATTCTTATTATTTGACAATACTTTTAACTTACAACACTATGCTTCAATATTACCGGCCCAGAACCAAAAGCAGTTGTGCTCAACCAACACTAAAGCAGCTATTTTCACTGATCAGTCTTCTGCTTGGTTGAATGTGTGCTCGTCAGTGTAATCAGCTGGTGTGGTGTTGGGTGGGGCGATGGTTAAGTGCCACTGTCCTGAAGTGCACAGTTTCAATTAATTCACAACTCCGTGAATTTCAAAACGATTTAACGTCTTTTTCTGAACTCCAGAATTTCATTCCGAGCGCTGAAATAGATCCATCAAAAAATATGACAGCTGGAATTGGCACCGATTTATACGTCAACATTTCCCCTATCCCGATCAGTCTGTATACGACAGTTACCACGGACACAGGGAAGCAGACGGTGACCATGACAACGTGGTGCAGCACCATGAGGAACTCGCGGCGCAGGTAGCTGGTGAGCACCGAGCCCATGTGCCGGGGTGCTGCGGAGGCCTCCTCGTGACCTTTGACCTGCAGCTTATACCAATAGCACATGAACATGGCGTAGATGTCGTACACAAAGTAGGGCACGGCGAAGAGGATGTAGGTGCTGGTCAGCCAATGTCTGCAGAGAGAAGGTCGGGCAATTCAGTCAACACCGTCTTATCTTTTGGTCTTAAACTACGCACCAACACACCCACACACACATAGACACAGGCTGTTTTTACCGCTAATATAGATGAAATACATTTGCCTTAATCAAACCTTGAGGATTACTAAGTTCGAAACAATTTGATCTATGGAAAAGAGCGCAAAAAATATTAGCTGCTTTCCTGCAAAAATTACTGCATTCATAACACATGGCGGACTTTAAAGAAAAGATAACTCGTTCTAACAACTGGTGTCGTGTTGGCGATTTGAATAAAACTTCAAGTGATTAAAACCTAAACTTAATTTTCTTCTTCATAGTTTGATCCCATGAGGAGATGTCTGTCTTCCCTTACTCCACAATGAGGTCAAAGTTCTAGGTCAGCTTCACAGCAGAAGTCTTGGGAATTCTATTACTTGCTCAAGGACATATTAATACAGAAGCCAACATCCACCCTTTGTGAACTTGGAAAAAAATAATCACAGATTCACATTCTGATGTCAAGTATTTCTAGACTTACTGGTCCTCAATGATGTCATCACAGGAAGAAGCAATGATGTAACCAGCAGAGGAGGCCATGATGGCCTGGACAGAAGACACCAACCTGCGGAGAGAGTCAAGTCAAGGGCTCCCAGTGAGTATACAAATGAGGGTGTGATGAAACAATCTGGACTGCCGCACATCAGGGGAAGAGATGACAGAACGGTGCCCTCAGCAGAGGAAGGCCTTACCTGGCAGATACAATGACCGCATCCCCTTCGCTCCAGCGTAGGGCTGGAATATACTTGAGGCATTGTTTGGAGAGTAGGAAAAGGCCCGGAAAGAACACAGACCCAGCTGCCAGGATGCTCAGCATGGTCGCCGGCAATCGGTGTGGGTGGCAAAAGTCTGGCAGGCAATCTGGTCTTGGAGATGGATCTGTTGCTCTTCTCCACCTCTCTCTGAAAAACAGAACATTTTGAAACCTTCCGATTCAACACACGTCTGAACCGTTACAGAGCCGACGGCTAAAACGCTTCAAGACATAGATACTGCAACGTGCACGGATAAGGAGACACGCTGGCCGCTGGCTGGCGGGTCTGACCCGTTAGTCGAGCGGCTAGCGACGCCTCCCCGCGGTGCAGGCGATACGGGTTCGCGTCCCGGCCGCGGCACTTCCTGTGGTTGCCCCCCCCGAATTCGCTACACTGGTGTCAGAAGTGGGATGGGGCGACCGGACGCGCTTCCCGAAGGAGGAGGAGGAGGGAGGAAGGAGAGGGAGGAGGAGGGAGGAGGAGGAGGAGGAGGAGGAGGAGGGAGGGAGGGAGGGGGGGAGGAAGAGGAGGGAGGGAGGGAGGAGGAGGAGGGAGGAGGGAGAGGGAGGAGGAGGAGGGAGGGAGGGAGGGAGGGAGGGAGGGAGGGAGGGAGGGAGGGAGGGAGGGAGGGAGGGAGGAGGAGGGAGGAGGAGGGAGGGAGGAGGAGGAGGACGGAGGAGGGAGGGAGGAAGGAAGGGGGGGGGAGGAGGAGGAGGAGGAGGAGGAGGAGGAGGAGGAGGAGGAGGGAGGGGGGAGGGAGGAGGAGGAGGACGGAGGAGGGAGGGAGGAAGGAAGGGGGGAGGAGGAGGAGGAGGGAGGGGGGGGTAGTGTAACGTGCACGGATAAGTAGACACGCCGGCTGCTGGCTGGCGGGTCTGACCTGTTAGTCGAGCGGTTAGCGACGCCTCCCCGCGGTGCGGGCGATACGGGTTCGCGTCCCGGCCGCGGCACTTCCTGTGGTTGCCTCCCCCCCCCCCCGAATCCGCTACAATATAATCCAAGTGCATAACGCACGGCAAGTCTTGCCACGTGCACAACCCGAGACGAGACACCGAGGCGTGTCTGGACCGGAATTGCGCTGGCAGGGTCCAGAACGGGACACTCGCCTAATTAACAAGAGTGGCTGCGAACAGCGGCGGCGGCGACGCTCAGTGCAGCGCGGATGAGACGAGTTCTGCCAGGCCCCGTGTGCAGCACGCCGCCGGTAGCCACCGGAACTTACTGAGAGCCCCAGCGCCACCTCTTCGTTAGCGCCACCGTGGCGCGGTTCCCTTGCGCCGGGGGGGCTGGCGGACTCTCATTAGAGAGTCGGCGAAATGCGCACTGCGCTGACGTGCACGTTACGGGTGCGGACGGCAAAACCCTGCTATTAAGCCGCTTACCCGACAAACGTCTCCCATAGAACTGGCTGCTTAGCGAGCCGCCTCCCGTTCGGGGTACCGGTCCGCACAGCACCGCCAGTTACGTAAAACCTATTCGCTGCGTGCCCGCTAGCCGGGACGAAATGGGGCAAAACGCCGCTTCGATCGATCGGGCGCGATTAAAAAACTCGTGTTAAGTCAACTACACCGGTGGTTTCTCAACCGGGGGGGTCCGCGGACCCCCTAGTGGTCAGCGGTGTAATTGCAATGGGTCCGTGAAAATAAAATGTCTTTAAAAGAAAAAGATCCTATGACATTTATAGAAATAGGATTATTTTACTCAAATGTGACTGAGACCTTTATCTACCTAAACTATAAAGGGTAACGGGACTTTTTTCTCTAATTACATCTGTTTCACAAGTGTAATTTGTTGTATTTTAATAAGAGATCTCGCTCCCGTTTGCATGGTTAAAAGTTACTGCATAAAAATCCTGTTGTTACATATATCTGAAAGTTACTGAATACATATTCTGTTTTGTTACATATATCTGAAAGTTACTGCATACATATTCTGTTTTGTTACATATATCTGAAAGTTATTGAGTACATATTCTGTTTTGTTACATATATCTGAAAGTTACTGAATACATATTCTGGGTTGTTACATATATCTGAAAGTTACTGAATGCATATTCTGTTTTGTTACATATATCTGAAAGTTATTGAATACATATTCTGTTTTGTTACATATATCTGAAAGTTACTGAATACATATTCTGGGTTGTTACATATATCTGAAAGTTACTGAATGCATATTCTGTTTTGTTACATATATCTGAAAGTTATTGAGTACATATTCTGTTTTGTTACATATATCTGAAAGTTACTGAATACATATTCTGTTTTGTTACATATATCTGAAAGTTATTGAATACATATTCTGTTTTGTTACATATATCTGAAAGTTACTGAATACATATTCTGTTTTGTTACATATATCTGAAAGTTATTGAATACATATTCTGTTTTGTTACATATATCTGAAAGTTACTGCATAAGAATTCTGTTTTGTTACATATATCTGAAAGTTACTGAATACATATTCTGTTTTGTTACATATATCTGAAAGTTACTGCATAAGAATTCTGTTTTGTTAACTATATCTAAGTTACAACTGAAAGCTCTTATTTTTGCCCCAGAGAGTGAATAAATGCTCTAATGCCATTTAAAATGCAGTTTCTACTGTTTCTATCAAATTGCAACCCCCCTCCCCCAAGATCAGGTGGAGGGGTCCTCAGGGTAGATCACAAATACGCAGGGGGTCCAGCACCCCAAAAAGGTGGAGAACCACTGATCTATATCGACACCGTCTACCCGACGCACTAGTGAACCGAGTCGGGCAAGCGACGTCAACACACAAGCTAGCCGGATAGCACACGGTTAACGCTAGACGCGCCGCCGTTAGCTTAGCTGCTACCTTTCGCCATAGCGGGGTCTTTAAAACGCCACCCCCCCCCCCCAGCGACGTGGAGCGGGGAGGAACAGGGACCCCGTTGGTGCGTGCGGCGGGACGCGCTAGCTAGACGAGCTGTACTGCAGCAACGCATGCTAACAACAGCGCATACGACCTTAGCTAACGTTAGCTGCAGGCTAACGTGCGGCTAGCTTAGCGTAGTGGGGGTACGGTAACGGCATTACCCCTCCTCTCCCCTCCTCCCCCCCCCTCCCCAATAACCTGTAACGAAACGTAATTGCTAACGCGGCGTTAGCCAAATTAGCCGACCCGATCAGCGGCGAGGCGGCGTTAGCTGGCCGCCAAGCCTGCCGCGGTTAACGGGGGGGGGGGACGGCTAGACCGGCTCGGCTCGGCGCGGCTCGGCTCAGCCTCGCCGGCCGTTTAGAGTTCACACAACACGGGAAAACACGAGCGGACCCCCACCCACTCCCCACTCCCCACCCCAGGCGACATTTACGTCGAGATCCGGCGGAGTCCAGTCAACGGCCGGTGGAAACTCGGGTCCCGCGGAGAAGGCTTAACGCTGGAGAAGTCCCGGGGGTCTCCGCCTCGATGATCCGCATGTTTTGCGCGGCCGAGCCGTCTGAGGTGGTGGAGCAGCGGCGGCGGCGAGCTAATGCTAACGCTAACGCTAGCGCTAGCATGCGGAGGGGGTACGATCGCAGTGCGCGCGACGCCGACTCGCCGGCAGCATGGACGGAGCCGTCTCTCCCGGCCGTGCAGCGCGGGGGGGAGGGGAGGGGGGAGAGGAGGGGAGGTGGGGGGGGGGAGACGGCGAGCAACTGACGCGGCTCAGGAGCGCCGCACGCAAGCCGCCGACTTGACGGGAGCAGGAAAGACTAATGCAATCCGGATCGTGCGTCTGGGGGGGACCCCGCCGGCGCGCCGTTGCCTGTCAGCCACTTCCGCGCAGCGGCGCGCCAGGAGGGGATTTGCAAACTATGGGTGAGAAGTATTTTAGGACCCCCCCCCCCGTCGCTTGTGCAAGTCAGAAAGTAGGAAAGGTCTGCAGCACGCCTCTCTATGCAGGACACGCTGAAGATGGCCCGAGTGCAAAGTCTGCCTCTGCCAGGTGACCAACTGGCGCTCAGCCACATCCATCCATCGGGAGGAGGGGGGGGGGGGTCTTCTTCTGATGGGGTGTTGTTTTGGTGTTGCATGACAAGACTGCGGTCTCTCGGTAACATGTTGGGATTTCCCTCCTGGTCTGGGCTTCTGCGTGCAGCCAGCGGTGGTTGAGCTGATCCCACGTCAGTTTGAACGCTTCTCCATGGCCTTACCTTATGCTGTGTGAAGCACTTTGTAACTTTGGATTTGAGGTTTTGCATCATTCCCTTCTTCTTCTTGTTCTTCAACAGCAGCAGTAGTAGTAATAACATTAATACATAATAATAATAATAATACACCATTTCAGGCCAGCCTCAAAGTTGCACCAGCCAGGAAAAAAGGCTACAGTCTTTCATCCCCTCAGCCGTGACCATTCTGAATAAGAATCACCTGCCAAAACACACACACACACCCCTAGTCAACTGCTGGATTTATTTGTTCATAATGAATTTTATCTTGTGATTTACTTCTGATGTGTCGGTTTTTTTAGCCCTGTGGTGGTCTGGCAGCCTGTCCAGGGTGTCTCCCCACCTGCCGCCCAGTCACTGCTGGGATAGGCTCCAGCATCCCCGCGACCCTGACAGCAGGATAAGCGGTTTGGACAATGGATGGATGGATGGATGTTGGATTTTTGTTGGAGGGACAAAGGTAATTTTCCATTGCATGCAAGATTTACCTTTACCCTGTAGTGGTAGTAGAAGTAGTAGTAGCTGTATAAGTAAAAATAATACTTTTTGTGTTATTGCACACCACGGTCCCCAGAGAGGCTAAGTGTCAATTATTTCGCCTATTCTGGCACCAGTGCATTTTGGTGCACATTAAAAAGGCATTATCGTTTCTCCAACACAGCTGAATATACCAGGGTGTATCATTAAAGTCGCCTAATGAAATTCTAACACCGGCTCCATTTCGTGGTTTGAACCCCGGGGAGCATCTGGCACTGCATGTCTCTTCAAAGTATCACAAATGCACGTGTTTAGTGGAATACCAGATGGACAGATGTGCAAAGTAGGTCAAATGTCGTTCCCTCCTGAGCCAACTAGATGCTTCTGGAAGGACAGTAAAATGTATCATGATTGTCACTAGTATGGATACACAGAGATTAGTCACTGTACTGGGGGAGAGAGCGAGCGAGCGAGAGAGGCAGGACTTAATATGCTTATCCAACAGAGGTCAAGTTTGCAGCTGGTTCCCTTCATGCTAAACCTATTTCACCACATTATCCCCCTCTCTCTCGCTCACCAAAATGAATACAGGTGTCACCTGGTCTAGTGGTCCCGTCGAGCCAGAGCATGGTCTTGGCACTGCCAGGATCAACATTTTTGAGTCCCACTGGAATCACCCATGATTTAAACTACAATTCTGAAGATTTACACGTCAACAAACGTGTTTTTTTTAATACTTTCTATTGCCTGGAAATTTGACTCAATAGCTGATCTACAAATACCGAAATTATGAATGATTTTGCGTTTGGCAGGTGATGATAGAGGGGGGGCATACCTGGTTAAGGACCACGGATCCTTTCCTGAACATTAGGGGCACATCTTGTGCATTCCCTGAGACCATTTGGCAGGAAAAACAAACCTCAAATACGTTGCCACAGGCCACAGAAAAAGAAGTGTTTCCAGCTATAACGTGGTTTGTGGAGAAGTAAAAAAAAAGAAGATGATGTTATTAGGTCACCCTCACAGAACACACCGTATACGTGTCTATGAATAAGGAAAAAACAAGACAGTGCCCTGCTTGTTTACTTATTTTAATTGCCAAAATTACAAAATAATAACATGATCTCTACATCATCTACAAAATAATAACATAATATTTATGACTGGTAAGCATCATTGATTTTTTTTTTTGCTCTAATGACTGTTTATAGACATGCATACTGTTGAGAAATATAAAAATATAAATATAAATACATCCCATTAATATCTTGATGAATCCGTGACTAAGATTTCAGATATTTCCAGAATAGAAGAATTAAAATGCAGTTGAGTACGATAAGGCATTAAGATGTATCACAAGAGCTGTACAGGATCCTAGAGTAGAGGTATTATTTTCTCAAAAGAAAACTAAAATTACCTTTAATAAATCACTACTTTTCTCAACAGGAAAAACAAAAATCTCAAAAAGAAAAAGAAAAAAAAGGAAGAAAGAAAGGAAGAAAGATTTCTACAGTCTTGAAGAAAACTTAACCGGTTGAAAATGAAGAACTCCAGTAGAAAACGAGGATTCGTCAACAGCGATCCGAGAAGCTTCCGGGTAAGCGTTGCCCGCGTGACCTTTGACCCCAGAAGCCCCGCCTTTAAACGTCAAAGCCTGACCGCGACGCAACTCGCAGAACGAACCGAGCGGTGAGTCATCGTTCTTCACCAGGAGTCAAGGGCAGCGACAACGTTGGGGGTGCGTTCACAACGCCCAGTGCTATACATAGTGTTACAAAACCGGAAACAAACAAAAAAAAACAACCTAAGGCGTGGGTTCACTCACATCCGGGACGAGGAAAACGAAAGACTACGATCAAAATAAATGGCCGACAATCGAGTTCTTTTGAGTGTTTCTTCGACGTCGTCGTTTGCAACCAGCTACGCTGACGGGACCGGCGAGCCGTTCTCCAGACGGATGAGCGCGGGCGAACTCGGCTCGCCGTGTTTGCCATGCGGGCGGAGGCGTTTCCGGCGGAAGCAGAGTTGCCGAGTCAAAAAAAGAAAAAAAAAGAAAAAAGAAAGGTGAAGCTGAAATGAAAGCGGTGATGGGTTTTTTTTTTGTTTTTTTTTGTTTTAAGTGTTCGTTTTTAAATCAGGGGCCCTGAAAATCCGTCCGTTCTCAATCCCCGGAACCCATTTTTGACCCAAGCTTTATAAAACATAAAACATATTTTTTAAGGTGCGTGACACTCCTGAACATCAATGACTAAATTTTTTTTCTCTCAGTACCTTTTGCGAACAGATCAAAACGAGCACACACACCCCCCCCACAACTGGTCATTACAAACACAACGCCCCGCCCCCCCCATTATACAGTCCCCTCCAGACTTGATAAAATAGCTTAGCAAACTCAAACAGAAGCTAGCAGGCTAAAACAACAGAGCGGACTCTGAACTACATGCCCCTTTTCTAACGTTCATTCTCCGGTGCCGTTTTTGACATTTTACATTTCTAACCTTTTTTGTCAGCTCCCACTAATTCTTACGCCTCCCAGATTCTCAGTCGGTGTGAGCAGGGAAATGGAGGTGAGATGAGAGCTGGTGAGCGATGTACAGTACCTGGTTGCACTCGTAGACAGAAGCCATAGCTGAGGGAGGGAGGGAGAGGAGGGGGAGAGACTTCTCTCCTGCTGTGATTTTTTTTCATCCTAATCATAACTCTAAACTAAATGAACTTGTGAAGTAATAAAGGTTATTGGGGGTGGGGTGGGGGGTGGGGGGCTCCCTGTACTACAGTTGAATCAGAGTCTTTGAATGAGGATGAACGTCCAGAACATCGGGGCATCACATCCAAGTTCATTATTTTCGGTGCGAGTGTAGTTAAGTAATCTCTCTCTCTCTCGCTTTCTTTCCCTCCTTTTGCCTACTGTCCTCCCCTTACCCCTGAACAGCGATTGGAATACCTTCCCTCCTCTCCCCCCCACCTCCTCCCGTTGTTGGCGCACTGAGGCTTGCACTGCTGGGTTCTCTGCGCTAGCTGTGGGTCTGCGGCGCGGCGATGCTCGAGCAGTCCGTGACCAGTAGGTCAACCACCGTGTTCCCCGCCACGTAGACAGTGGGCGCTGTCACCATGCTGCTCAGGGAGACCGAGCTGCTCGCCGCCCCGCTGGAGGTGATGGGGCAGGGGGCAGACTGGTTGCTGCTGTGGGTGCCCATGTGGCCTTGGAGCTGGGTGGGCGTCTTGCAGTGGACGCCGCACAGATGGCACACAAGCACGCCACCGGAGGCTGTGGCACCGAACCCCCCCGAGCCATCCTTCCACTCCTGACCGTGGTGCTTCTGGGCATGGACACGCAGGTAGGTCAGTGTAGTGAAACCTGATGGAAGAGAGAGAGGAAAGGAGGAGACATGCCAACCTGTAACCCAGGTGATCTCAGCTAAACAACATTTAAAATCGCCCTCCAGTCATGTTTCAAGACATAAAATGCTCTGCTTGATATGATAAATTGTCTGATGTGTGTTTTTTTCCCTGCAAAACATGTTCAATTATCTCGTTGAAATACTGAAAATCACATCTACTCCTCCCTCATTAAAACGTCCAGAATCTGTGAATATGCAAAATATCGCCGCCGCCCCCCCCCCCTCAATTGACCCCCCATCCCTTGCGGCTTCCCACCCCTCCGCCGCTCGCCTGCAGCGCGTATACCTACTCGCCGTCGACTCTGCTCATCGAACACAGTGACCTCTGCTTGTTTTCTGTCTTGCTCACTCCTGTACGCCACACAACGGCACGTTGTAATATAGGAGTAATTCAGCCATACGTGTTCTAACCGGAAACCAATTCCCGAAAAAGAGGAAGAGCAAATTGGACAGGGTCACCGCGGCTTGTTAACCCAGCGGGGAGGAGGACACACCTGAGGCAAGTTTGGCGTTATTGTGGAGCCTCTACCCTCCCCGTTGGCCACCGAGCCACTAGTTCGCTCTCTTGGGCCAACATGGCAAGCAGAGCCTCACTGGGCGGAGACAAATGTACCCGACAACCGAGACGGACGAGACAGACGAGAGAGACGCCAGCCCGGCGCAGACGGAGAGAGAGAGAGAGAGGGACAGAGGAAGAGCCGGAGTGAAACGACGCCACGGGGAAGCGCCGGGCCGTGGGCTCGGGATCGGGATCGGGGGAGATGCTGTGTGAACCACCGGTTCGCTGTCGCCGCGAGCCAGAGAAGGGGGAAAGGGGCGCGAGGTGCCCTGGGAAACACTGGGAAGCTCTCTGTGCCAGCTAGATCTGTGGCGGGCTCTGTCTTCTCTTCGTGTCTGTATGCACGCCTCGTATCTGTGACTGATGATATTTGCCTCTGTCCCACTGTCCAAAGCCCCTCGTGGCAACAGACTTGCCACAGTTGCGCACAAGCGGACGTATCAGGACGCTAAGTTATTTTTGTTTGCAGGCATGTGAGCCCGATGTCTGCAAATAAATTCCCACTGTTTCAGCAGCACAGTGGGACCTTTTGGGAGATAGTGGAAGGAAGCTCCAGTGTCCGGTTCACATCCCAAAAAAAATATGCCCCATCTACCACGTTCGATGGCAAAACGTCCGCTGCAAACTTGCGCCCTGTACCGACAAGCTCCCTCTGTCCCCAGCTTGTTTCGGATTTCTTTGCCCGCCCCACATTTTCGTATGAGACAGTGACGGGCTTTCAGGTTTTCGACGCAGCGAATCCAGCTTGCCTGGGGTATGTTAGACTTTAGGGGGAGTGCACAGACATCACCCTGTGTAAACACTGCTCTAGTGACAAACTTTGCACAGACACAAGTCGGTCAAGGGCCGCCATTTTAGGGGACCAAAAACCTCACAACAACCCATTTTTTGAGAAGAGGGGTGAACTTGAGGAGGGGGTCACTTTAAAGACGGGTAAGGAAATCGAAAATGGGAAAACTGCGTTCCAGAGGAAGGAAAGAATAGTAATGTGGCGATCAGAAAAACTATTATCAACCGCCACTGGAGCTGGGATTCCCACAACCCTGTACAGAAACACGACATCCCTGGACCCGCTCCCATACCTGCGGAGGCCAGAGACCAGCGGAGGCCGGAGACCAGCAGAGAGCTCAAATGAATGAGCTCTTTTACACTTTGCTTAACTTCATAAACCGTTCAAAAAAGCAGACCCAGGTAGCCTGTGGTTTCACCTCCGGCTCCCAGCAGAGGTTAACATGGCAGTGTTCCTGAGGAACCTCTCCAACCTGAGACTGTTGACACATCTTATAAATCCACAACCCAAGGTGCAAGTGCGAGTACTTACTGCGGTTGCACAGATGGCACGCGTGGTGCTGCGACTGGTTGTGCACCCTCATGTGATCTGTGATGTAAGCAGCCGACAGGAGCTTGCCGCAGATGTGGCAGGGAACCTTCTCCTCGTGACGAATCATGTGGGCGCGCAGGCGGTCCTTCGTAGCGAAGCTGGACTCGCATGTCTGAGTAACAAACGGCGACAGAGGGGCACCGGGTGTAAAAAAGGTAAACAAATACTCGGAAGGTTATATTTCAGATCCATACGTTGTCGAGCGGGGGACACGGCGTGAAGTTCACCGAGGGTCAAAATGACGGTTTCTCCATCATAGTGGATCAAGTCAGCACCGTGCATGTGAATATGGCCCCTGCTCAGATGAATGGGCTGCATATAGATATACAAACATGCATAAATACACGGACACCTGGCAACTAGTACTAGCATCATCATCATCATCATCATCATCATCATCATCATCATCAGGTGGAGTGTCCTCGGATGGATCTGACGCTCTCACGCCACCCGTCTCTATCCTGCATTGTGTTAAGAGTCACTCATTTTTCGATAGCTTGTTTAGTGAGACGAGTCTTACTAAAACACGTCCATGTTTTGCTACAACTATGGACGTGAGCAGCATCAGATTCGACCGAATTGGTGACCCTGACTGTCGACCACAAAAGGGCTCTTCCGCCCAGCGTCTTGTGAGTTTCACCGCTGGTCATTGATCGGCTCTTCCGCTGAAATATCACATCCCCGTAGCTTTGTTATCTAACCCATAACTGGGGTAACCTTGACTTATTATCAGGGCATGTCCACGTGCCAGTGGGCCATGATAATGATTCTACGGGGGGGTTACTCCTCCTGGGGTTTTTGTTCGGAGGTTGCCCCACCCGTAGCCTTTGGCTAAAAAGCCTTATCCCGCAAGGTGGCGGTGTACCGCTTACTTTAAAGGGCGCCGGTGATTCGCCCACAGTCAGAGCCCCTTTAGTGAGAACCGGCCGAACCTCGAGAAGGTGGGGTTGACTTGTCTGGGATGAGCAGTAGGTTAGTAATAAAGCTCTCAGCTTCGTGGGAGACAGGACCCACTCCGACCAGTCACGGTTCGAGTCTCTCTAATCTGGACGGTGTTTACGCTGTTTAACGGGCTGCTGCCGGAGAAGACACGCTGACTGACCGTTCACTACTTGCTACTGGATGTGACTTTTTAACTTTTTTATCAACTTCTCCACCCGTTTCCATTCTATTCTATTCTCTCTTAATGTCACAGTGTGTCCTATATGATTTGATGTTTGTTGTCTATGAAACACATGACCTGCAGCCCTGGGTGGAATTACCCCAAGGGGGGTGAAAACAGTTGGGCCACATCTCATTGCACCATACATAGCAGTTGTACAGAACAGTCAATATGTCGCTGCAAGATGGTTATTGATCACGTTCACATTTAATGTCAGCCTGAACGTTGCAGCTGTCAGGCCAAATTGTGTCCGGGTTGCCAAAATGTGTCTGGGTGACGTCATCGCAATGCAGTCGATTCGTGACCCTTTCTTTGGGTTGCTAGCTACCTAGCCAACTTATCTCTGATGTCAAAAAACATATGATAGCAAATACTGGACGTTTCATTTTAGTGGAAAATAGGTTTATAGAACATCTCATCCGCGCTACATACCGTTAGCTAGCTAGTTTGATAGTTTGCTGTTAGCTAGCTCGTTTGCTAGCTAGCCAACAAGGTGATCAACCAGTACATGAACTTTCGCCTACATAAACAGTTGTACGATGTAGCCAAAAAGAGTACACTATTAAACCTGCTTTTTGCCTGCAGTATTACGACTCTACGAACTACAGCGAGAGAAGAATGTCACAACCGCAGTGTGATGATGTCACCCGGACACAATTTGGCCTGACACCATCCTGTGGGGATGTTGTGTGTTGCTCTAATTTGAGTGTGAGTATGACATACTGGACATTTGAAGGGTCGCTCAGAGGAGTGGACCTGCCTCACGTGACTGTTGAGGTGATCAGGTCTGGGGAGAGAAAAGGAGACGCATTAGAGTAGAAATCACTTCATTGATTCGAGGTCAAAGATCACAAATACTTAGCAGATAAGGGTCATCACTTGCAAGCACTTCAATTTGTCCGTTTTGAAATGGAGGTATGTGTAACTCTATTTTTTTCTACGCCGACCGCCCTGGAGTTGTTCTTAACGATAGGGTTTCAATTCTTTATTTTGCCCCGAACATTTGGTTGGGAACGAATTTGATTTATACTTTTAGTAACACCAGATCACTCTGTAGACAAAACTTCCTTCTTCCCTGCGATTGTTGGCCTCAAAAAACACACAAAATGTCCTGTTGTATTTGCACTGTGCGGCGGTTATTCATCTGCTCGCCACACTTAATCAACTTTATTCGGGGTTGCAGCGGGTAGCGTCTATTCCAGCCAGCATTCTGGAAAAGGGAGACGTCGTGGAAATTTCACCAGCTCAACACAGAATCCACACACAATCACACCTATGGGCAATTTAGTCTCGAGTCCACCTGATTTTGCATGTCTTTGGACTGTGGGATGAAACCCACGCGAATATGAAGGGAACACGCAAAATCCACACTCTGCAGAAGGACTGGGATCAAACCGAGGACCCTCTGACTGTCTCACCTGGAGAAGGCCTTGGCACAGTGGGGGCAGATGTAGGGCTTTTCTACTCCGCCCTGGTGGGAGCGGACATGGTGGCTCATGCGGTCTTTCCTCTTGAAGCGCTGCTGGCAGATGGGGCAGGAGAAGGGTTTCTCGTCCGAGTGGGACAGACGGTGGCGGTTGAGGTGGTAGACATCACGAAAAGCTTTCCCGCACGTCTCGCAGGCGTGGTTCTTCCTCACGGGGTTGGGGTTGGGATTTGCCGGCCGCTGAAGCCGACGAACGGAGACAGAAAGAGGACAGATCTGATGAGGTGATGACTTCTTCTTTTCTTCTTCTACCGCTTTACGAGTAGATTTAAATGCAGAATTCTACCAACTGAATTAGACTGTTGTCTTGTCATCTCTTACTGATACATACTGAAGTAATCAATTGTAAATGTCATCAGTAGTAAATAAAGCTGAAGAACGTTTCCAAAACATGAAAAAACATTTCTTTTAAATCCTCTAAAGTATATATTTTTCCATTTGCACAATACATATGACTCAGTCAAGTTAAAGATGTCTACTCAGGACTTTGCACAATCAAACATCTTGTTGTAAAATATGTCTTACTTTGGGATTAGTCTTCAATTGAAGTTAAAATACTGTGCGAGGCACAAAACAAGTGTTTCTTTTTTTTAAGCTCGTGGGTGAAATTCTTCCCTACGCTGCTTTACAGCAGCTTGTGATACACAGAACATGCAGGGGAGATGAGGGGGGGGCTTCTAGTACAGTGTTTCTTAAACTCAGGCCCCGGGGAACTGCCGATGGACCCTGGGGTCGATTCAGAACTGGTCGCTGGATCAGCTTGGAGATATTTGGGTTTTGCCCTGTTTAAACAGATCAGAGTGTCAGTTCTAAGGGAGGTGCTCCCTGAACCTGACAGGAAGTGGTTTGCGGGTGCCTGGGACCCGGCAGTTCAACAAACACTGTGCTAGAGGTTGCTGTGACGACAGCCATCTTCACACGGTCCTGACCCACCTGTACTGTCGTCCCGGTTGTCATGACGACAGCAGCAGGAGGTGGAGCATGGGGGTTAACACTAGCCACTATGCCTGCCAAGGCATCCCCTCCTCCATCCTGACTACCCAGCGAAGGCTGCTGGACCCCCGCCAGCATGCCGGGAGGGGCAAGGGAGGGCTGAGCGGAGAGATGGAGCAGGGAGAGGGGAATGGTTGGTCTCTCCACCCCCCCTCCCGTCCCTGCCGCTGCCATCGCTGGCCCCTGCGCCTGCTCCCTGGCCCTGTCCCTCATGCGTACCCCGGTGTGGACCGACTGGTGACGCCGCAGGTTGTAGTTGTTCTTAAACTGCTTGTTGCAGATGGCACAGATGTGGGGAACACGGGCTGGCCGAGAGGGCGCCTTCACTGCAATGGGGGAAAGGAGGAAAGAGGAAAGGGAATAAAGGAGGACGGAAAGAAGAACAAATTACTGCACTACGTTTGTCATTATGTGTGCAGCCGAGACGGGAGGGGTTAAGTAGATCAGGTAGCTCGTTCAGTCTACTCCCCCCCAAAAAATGAAAGGTGCAAAAAGTCCAACCAACATAAATTCAATGAAACCAAGCAGTAGTTGTTTTACAAAGGAAAATAAGCTCACAGTCACTGTCACATGGTGTTTTTAAGTCTGAAATACTCATTATTTGGCGATCCTTCCACTAGCAGAAAGCACGCACCAGAGGTCTTGATGCATGCTCCATAGTCCAGGTAAGGAAACCCCATGAAGTTGAACCAGTTCACCTGGACACAAACTCCAAACTTTTGTGTCCAGATGAACTGATTTGGGACGCACACCCAAGGATTTCAGCCAGGACTTTGGAGTCCAAGGCCATTTTTCAACATCACAAAGAACTTGTTGGTAAATGTGCATGTACCAAGAGACTCTCGAGTGGATCTTGCTTCCTTAATGTGATACATTTCCAAGTAAAACAGGATATAAGGGCGGGCCAGAACATGGGGGGGGGGGGATGCGATTTGATCTTTCAGGATTCGAGCGGATCGTGCAAAACATTTTATGATACTGTCGTTTGGGATGTCGCTCACCGACTCGCGCAGACTTCGCGAGGCAATCGCAACAATGTGGCTGTTCGGGGGGGGGGAGTTGATTAGATTTTGATATAAAACATCGCAAAAACTGGTTTTCCTGTGAATCGTTTGGCACAAGTTGTTGAAAAGGTGCATCGTGTGATTTGGGAAACAAGCCGTCGAGGTAAACAAGTCAATTTTCCTTTCACGTCGTCTGTGAGGTTTCATGTGAGGTGGACAACGACTCGTGACCTAGTCTCAAACTAGTCCGGGGATCTTGCAAAAAAAATATTACAATGGTTTGATGTTATCTTTGAGCTTTTAGTCTTGGCTCCTTTCGTGCGTGCTTGGCATAAATTCCAAGTCTGAGGGCACTATAAAGCGGTTATACTCAGTCGTGTGCCCTGTAGTCCCGGGAGCACCGGTGTAGCGGAGGGTCAACGCACCTGATCGCAGTTCACCCACCTTCTTGAGAGCTAGCTTAACTCGTCATTACATAACGTCACAGTGCGCATCACAGTAAACGGTGTCAAAGGGATGCAGGTTTCGGGGGAAATATCGGCGTCTTCCTGAAAATCCTGACTACATTGGCTGCTGGTTGCCAAATGACGATCACCGACTTAAAGCCGTTGTTCACCCCCCTATTCGCCTACCACCCCATCGCTGAGCGAGAATACGCAGGGTTCGTTAAAGCCGTTGTTCACCCCCCTATTCGCCTACCACCCCATCGCTGAGCGAGAATACGCAGGGTTCGTTAACCGCCTATTCACCTACCACCCCATCACTGAGCGAGAATACCCAGGGTTCGTTAACCGCCTATTCGCCTACCACCCCATCACTGAGCGAGAATACCCAGGGTTCGTTAAAGCCGTTGTTCACCCCCCTATTCGCCTACCACCCCATCGCTGAGCGAGAATACGCAGGGTTCGTTAAAGCCGTTGTTCACCCCCCTATTCGCCTACCACCCCATCACTGAGCGAGAATACGCAGGGTTCGTTAAAGCCGTTGTTCACCCCCCTATTCGCCTACCACCCCATCGCTGAGCGAGAATACGCAGGGTTCGTTAAAGCCGTTGTTTACCCGCCTATTCGCCTACCACCCCATCGCTGAGCGAGAATACGCAGGGTTCGTTAACCGCCTATTCGCCTACCACCCCATCGCTGAGCGAGAATATGCAGGGTTCGTTAAAGCCGTTGTTTACCCCCCTATTCGCCTACCACCCCATCGCTGAGCGAGAATACCCAGGGTTCGTTAAAGCCGTTGTTTACCCGCCTATTCGCCTACCACCCCATCACTGAGCGAGAATACGCAGGGTTCGTTAACCGCCTATTCACCTACCACCCCATCACTGAGCGAGAATACCCAGGGTTCGTTAAAGCCGTTGTTTACCCCCCTATTCGCCTACCACCCCATCGCTGAGCGAGAATACGCAGGGTTCGTTAACCGCCTATTCACCTACCACCCCATCACTGAGCGAGAATACCCAGGGTTCGTTAACCGCCTATTCACCTACCACCCCATCACTGAGCGAGAATACCCAGGGTTCGTTAAAGCCGTTGTTTACCCCCCTATTCGCCTACCACCCCATCGCTGAGCGAGAATACGCAGGGTTCGTTAAAGCCGTTGTTTACCCGCCTATTCGCCTACCACCCCGTCGCTGAGCGAGAATACCCAGGGTTCGTTAACCGCCTATTCGCCTACCACCCCATCGCTGAGCGAGAATACCCAGGGTTCGTTAACCGCCTATTCGCCTACCACCCCATCACTGAGCGAGAATACCCAGGGTTCGCTCCAAACGGACTCCACACTAAGTTATTTCTCCGGCTGGCACACATGCAAACAAAGAAGCGCCCCAGACGCCGAAATAACCTGTTGGGGAGTCCGGCCGGCCTGAGAAGCTGCACCCTCTCAGCTTTCCATGGGGTACGTTTGAGCACCGCTGCTATAACGTTGGCAGCCACAGCGGGGTCAAAGGCCGGCCTGCATGAGGTATATCCTGTGCTTGGGGATAACAAGGGCCACTTTTTTTGGGGGGGTTGGGGGGGGACCCCCCCTACCAGTTTCGGTAGGTTAACCACAGCTGTGTTCAGGAGAGCTTTGTGAGAGCCCTCAACAAGACAAAAAGAAGGAGACACGGCAGGAGGACCTACGCGGGGTGTCGACACGTTCCCATTGAAAAATGACGGATGTAGGTAAGGAGGTCCCTCACCAGGTATGGGCTCCTCGTTGAGGGCGGCGGTGTCCACCGTGGAGGGAGGCTGAGCGACGTGCTCGGTGGGCGGGGTGTGAGGAGAACCGGCGTGCACTGGGAGGAGCTCTGATTGGAGGCTCCCCTCGACTTGGTTCTGGGTGGGAGGATTCTGGAGGAGCAAAACAGCAAAAAAAAAAAAAAAAAAAACCAAAACATGAATAACAAGACACCGCATTTCCTTTGCAATCAAACTAAAGATGTTTGGGAAAAAAAACAAAAACAAAAACCCCGTCCCGCACCGCTGGACTGCCGTAGACATAGTGGGCTGAGACAGAGAGAGGGAGAGAGAGGGGGAGAGAGGGAGAGAGAGAGGGGTTGGGAACCAGAGAGGCGGCTGGCGTCTCGCTTTAAGGCCTACCTGGAAGAGGAAATTGCTCCAAGCTGCAGCGTCCATTTTGCAGCGACGCGGCGGCGATTATGGCAGTTGGCTAAGTCGTCCCGCTGGAGGCGCGAGCCGCTCGCATTTCTCTCGATCGTCCCACCGGCGGCGGCGGCGGCAGCGGCGGCGGCTCGTGCGCCGGGCGCGAGTCGCCTCTGCCGAGTGCGGAGAACGCGGCTCGGCGGGATTCGCGAGCGAAGCGAACGCGGGTCGATCGCTCTTGTTTTACAAAAGAAATAAAAATAAAGTGTTGCGTTTCTCATTGAGGCAGCAGGCCCCCCTCCTCACCCCCCTCCTCCTCCTCCTCTCCCCCCCCCTCTCTCTCTCCGGCGCTATCAATTAAAATGCACGTAGCCGCCTGACTCGGCTGCGGTAAGGGTGCTACTGGCGGAGCAGGGCCCGCTTCCAGCAACGGGCCTAATTCTCTCTCTCTCTGGTTTTTTGGTGACTTAAGTTGAAGGGATCCGGACAGCGCACGAGTCCCGAACCCGCATCTCTACCGACAACCAAGGACTCCCAGAACCCGAGTCGCGCGCGTGTGTGTGCGCGCGCGGCGGTGTTGTTCTCCCGGCTACAAAGTATAACACGTTTCTGCGTTAGACAGGCGCGTGTCACGCACAATCATAAGTGGTGTGAGTATTAACACACGCATCTGGCAGAGCGGCGCTTCATGCTTTTCTTTTCTTTTTTTAATTTAATTTATGGATCTGTTTTTGTCTCTCTCCCCCTCTCCCTCTCTCCCCCCCCCCCCAAGATTTCCCCGATAGGCCAATCGGGTGTTTGTCGAAGCCTCGTTGCTGGATTCAAGCCCTGACCCCGGCAACGAGCGCTCGCGCCGGGCCGCAGCCTATCGCTCCACCTCGGCGGTTCAGTTGCGCGAGGATGTCATCTTTCTTTTTTTATCGCTCGCTCGCTCGCTCGCCCGCCCGCTCGCTCGCTCGCGCTCCCTCCTCCTCCTCCCTCCCCCCCCGTCTCGTTCTTCTTTTTTCTTTTTTAATTCCTCTTTCTTCTCCCCCTCCTCTCCTCTTTCCTCGCACCGCTATGTCCCACTTGCTCTTAAAGGGATAGGGTTTCCTCTTTGGACAACCTCCCCCCACCCCCACCACCACCCCCCTTTCATTTCCGCCGCTCTCCACGGAGCGGATCCGCTCCCTCCTCCCCCTTCCTCCCCCCTTCCCCCCCTTCGCCGATGGTCGGCCGACAGAAAATGCGGCGCCCGTATTTCTTCCGTTTATTTATTTATTTATTTATGTATTTGTTGGGGTTTTTTTCTTTCTCGTCCCCCCCCCTTCCCCCTCCCCTCCTCCCTCCAGTTCCTCCGGTTCCTCCGGACCAGTGGGACCAGGTCTCTCCCCTCCCGGTCGCGGCTATATCGAGCTCCGCCGCAGCGGCCGCGTATCGGAAAACGTCGGGAGTGACATGTTCCATTAGCGACGAATGACAGGCGCGTCTTAAAGGGTAGTGCGCAGCGCAGTTTTGGCCCAGTTAAGCCCGTAATGATGATGTCAGAGTCACAGATAGATAGATAGACAGATAGACAGATAAGACCTAGATATGTATGTATTATATATATATATCTATATATATATATATATATAGATGTATATATATGGATAGATTATATATGGATAGATAGATAGATAGATAGATAGATAGATAGATAGATAGATAGATAGATAGATAGATATAGATATAGATAGATAGATAGATAGATAGACAGATAAGACCTAGATATGTATGTATGTATTATATATATATATATATACATATACACACATATAGATATACATATATACATATATACATAGAGAGAGAGAGAGAGAGAGAGAGAGAGAGATGGATAGATAGACAGATAGATAGACAGATAAGACCTAGATATGTATGTATGCATTATATATATGTATATGTATATAGATAGATAGATGGATAGATAGATAAGACCTAGATATGTATGTATTATATATAGATATAGATAGATATAGATAGATAGACAGATAGACAGATAAGACCTAGATATGTATGTATGCATTATATATATATATATATAGATGGATAGATAGATAGACAGATAAGATCTAGATATGTATGTATTATATATATATATAGATAGATAGATGGATAGATAGACAGATAGATAGATAGACAGATAAGACCTAGATATGTATGTATGTATTATATATATATATAGATAGATGGATAGATAGACAGATAAGACCTAGATATGTATGTATGCATTATATATATATATATATATAGATAGATAGATAGATAGATAGATAGATAGATAGATAGATAGATAGATAGATAGATAGATAGATAGATAGATAGACAGATAGATAGACAGATAGATAGACAGATAAGACCTAGATATGTATGTATGCATTATATAAATAGACAGATAAGAGCTAGATATGTATGTATGTATTATATATATATAGATAGATAAGACCTAGATATGAATGTATGTATTATATAGATAGATAAGACCTAGATATGTATGTATGTATTATATAGATAGATAGATAGATAGATAGATAGATAGATAGATAGATAGATAGACAGATAGATAGATAGATGGATGGATGGATAGACAGATAAGAGCCAGATATGTATGTATGCATTATATAGATAGACAGACAGATAAGAGATACGTATGTATGTATGTATGTATGTATATAGATAAGACCTAGATATGTATGTATGTATTATATAGATAAGAGCCAGATATGTATGTATGTATTATATTGTAGCGAATTCGGGGAACAACGCAACCACAGGAAGTGCCGCGGCCGGGACGCGAACCCGTGTCGCCCGCTCCGCAGGAGACATCGCTAACCGCTCGACTAAAGCGTCAGACCCGCGAGCCTGCGGCCAGCGTGTCTTCTTATCCATGCACGTTACAATATATATATATAGATAGATAGATAGATAGATAGATAGATAGATAGATAGATAGACAGATAAGAGCTATATATATATATATATATATATATATATATATATATATATATATATATATATATATATGACAATAGCGCATAGCAGACAAGGGGCAGAAGAAGAAAAAAGTCCAGAGCCCGTATGAATGATCGTGATGCGCAACAATCGATATCGAAAACGCGAGTTGGTAGCAGCACCGCGATAATGAAATAAAAGACAGGCTCATAATTGTTAATATCAATTTATTTATTTTTTTTAATTACTTTAAATTACCCCTCTTCTTCTTCTTTTTTCTTCTTTTTTTCTTTTTACCAATACATCTCTTTAAAACCTTTTCTTTTCCCTTCTCCCCAAGCTCGGAATCGCTGGATTTTCAATATGTAATCGATATCGAAGAGTTACTTTACCCCCCTCGCGTCCCCCTCAGAGGCACGCGCGTGCCCGGACGCATCTGCCACATTGCCTCGTGCGTTCGTCCCGCGCGCGACACGTACATACGAACGGTGAAAATCCCTGCACCCACCCCGCAGGAAGGGGGGGGGGAGCGGGGCTCCCATAGCGAGCCAAGTTCCCCACGGGCCCCAAAACCCCCACGGTGCACGGAGCCACTGTGACGCCCACCACCGAACCACCACCGAACCACCAGTCTCCAGTGTATATAAGGAGGGATTTATTCATGCACTGAGGTTTCCGACCAAGTATAAAGTAGCACGTTATACGAGGAACTGTCTCTGAGCCGGTGTTGCAGACTCGCAACCTACGAAACAGCGGGGTTAAGTTTCGGTGGCTCAAAACCAAAAAGGTGAGCTGAACCTTTTCAGATAAACCACAGCTTCCAAGGTGGCATGTGGGGAGGAGGGGGGGGCATCATGTCGACCGAATATTGATGCTGAGGGGGGGGGCATCATGTCGACCGAATATTGATGCAGGGCTGGCCCGAGACATACGTCAACAAAGTGGGTGCTTACGACCCGGTGGCCACGTGCAGTGATATTACAACTGCTGTTGGGACCCCAGGTTGGGGGGGGGGGCAAACCAGATTCTGCTCAGGGCCCCCCAGAAGGCTTGGGCCGGCCCTGTGTATAGACGAGGGGTCCCTTCCCTGGGTACAAAAGCACTCTTGGCTCCGGGGTCAGGCCGCCCCCCCCCCCACTACCCCCCCCCTCAACAGTACGGTTATGATCTAGGATTGTTCTGACAGAACCAATAGAATAAATTTGTTTCTATATTTAAATAAACAAAAAGGGGGGGTGGGGTGGGGGTGGGTGCTGCCGTTTTCATTCCAACAGTTTTAACACGAAAAGCTTCTTGTAAGGGTCCGGGGGTCAAGAGTGCGTGACTCGGCGTCGCCTCTTCCGCTTCCGCCTCCGCTTCTCGGCGCTCCTCGCGCTCCTCCCTCGCGGCGGGGTCGCGACGCGTCTTTACAACTCGCGCGACACGTGCCCCGCCGTTTTACAAAAGTGGCGAAACAACTAACACTTTGCACCGCTCAGCACGCGCACACACATGAACCATGAACAATTATTAATTAACCCCCCTATCAATAATCGTTCACATCTGGAACGCAAACCGCACCTGACAACGCAACATTTGTCTTTTTATCCTCTATTTCGTTTCTTCTTCTTCTTCTTCTTTTTTTTTGTCTACAGCTTTCTGGTGCTCAGAAGTGGGCCTCTTCTCGCGAGGGTTCGAAAAACGTGTACGTGACTACAACGACAACTAGGCCCGGCTTGGTCGTGGCGGCGGCGGCGACACCGCGGCCGTCCTGGTCTCCGTCTAGAAAGCCGCCGACTCACCCGGAAGTATTTACAGCAGAGGCCCGGACGGGTGCTGGGCCAACCCGGGGCGCCGGTGAGACCCGGACGGGTAACGACTCAGATGTGTTGTGTGATGCTGACGGATGTTGGGTACGTTTACCTCATGCACTGGAGAGACCCCCCGTCAACACGTCAGGAATGCCGGAAAGCTTATTTCTCTTTTGTGGGGTTTTTTGTGTTGTTTTTGTTTTTGTTTGGTTTTTTTTTGTTTTGTTTTTTTGTACATGTCCGCACTCATGTGACGTCCTTGTTTTTTACAATACAACAGAGTCTGTTGCCTTTACAAACATTCTGTAAATTCTTGTTCGGTTTGTGCTGAGATTTATCAAGCAGTCGACCAAAAAGAAAGAAAAGCGGAGGGGGGAAGGGGGGGGGGGGGAGAGAGTCCGGCCGATATATTGTAGCGAATTCGGGGGACAACGCAACCACAGGAAGTGCCGCGGCCGGGACGCGAACCCGTGTCGCCCGCACCGCGGGAGGCGTCGCTAACCGCTAGGCTAACAGGTCAGACCCGCGAGCCGGCGGCCGGCGTGTCTTCTTATCCATGCACGTTACAATGTATCAACATCCCTTTAAGAACCCTTAAAGGCATCGGTGACGTTCTGAGCAACTAGTTGCCTCTTTTGATTCTTTTTTTTTTTACACATAATAGAAAAATCAATATAACGTCAACAAATAACAGTTTTAAATTAATTTAAAAAAAAAAGTATTTTCCGACCCTCAGCTAGTTTTTCTGTACGCAGACACACACGAGAAAGGAAGAAAAAAAAAGCACCACAAGCTTCTTAAAAACTTCTCCGTTTTCCTTTCCGGAAGCCGACTGAGGAGTGTTTGCTGGATCCGTGTGGACGCCACACATGACATACAGATACACACACACACACACGCACACACACACACACAACGCAACGAGCCCAGGACTCTTCTCCTCTTCCCTGTTCTCCTGTTTTCTCCATTCCTGTGCAGAAACATCATAGAATAAGACAAGGTGACCGTCCCGCCCGTCCTTCCTCGGCTCGACAAACAGAAAGAGTTTTGACTTCTCCTCGCCTCCTCTGCCGTCATGAACGCTGACGCAAGTTTGAAGTGGGGAAAAAAAGAAGAAGAAGAAGAAGAAAAGAAAAGAAAAAAACCCCAAACAGATCTGTCTGATCTGTCTGTCCTCCTCTGTGGTCTGGCGTCAGCGTCTACAGGAGAGAGACGGGGAGCAGAGAGGAGGTGAGGAGAGAGGTGGGTGGGTGGGGGGGTAAAGAGGAGGTCTCAGAGTAGGAGAGGTGGGGAGCAGAGGAAATATTCAGAGAGGAGGGGATCGGGGAGGAGATCTAGACATAGGAGAGATATGGGGGAGAAGGAAGCGATCGGAAAGAAGGTGAACAGAGAGGAGGTCTAGGAGTAGGAGAGGTGGGAGCCGTTGGAGATGTGTGAGGTCACCGAGGTGCTTCGGCTCAGTACTCCATCGCTCCCCCCAGGGCCTCCTGCTCCCCCGGGGCCCCCGCCGGACGCCGTCCTCCGGAGGGGCTGGGGGCTGTTCCTCAGGGCCATCAGGCTGGGGCCCCCGCGCACACCTAGGGCCCCACCCCCGTAGACTCCTCCCTGGGAAGAAGAGGAGGAGGAGGAGGAGCCTGAGATGGAAGGGGGCGCCGGAGGCGGTGGGGGCAGCATGGCCAGGGACTGGGAGGAGGAGCGTGAGGGGAGGTGGTGGGAGAAGGGGTGGGGGTGGGCCAAGTCACCTCCTGATCCCCGGCCCCCCACCCAGTCACGGTCCCTGTCGCGCTCTCGCTCCCTCTCCCGCTCTCTCTCTCTCTCCCGCTCGCGGTAGAGCTGCGGAGTGCTCTGGTGGTGGTGGTGCTGCGGAAGGTGGTGCCTTGGGTGGTGGGAGGAGGAGGAAGAGGACGAGGACGAAGAGGAGCGCGAGGACTCCCTGCCCAGAGCGAGCGCAAGGCCCAGCGCCTGAGACGACGCCTCGTTCCGCCGCTCTCCTCCGGCCCCCCCGCTGTTGTGCGAGCGCCGGACATGTGGCTGGCCGGAGGCGGAGGGGTGCTGCACGCCGTGGCTCCAGTGGCCAGCAGAGCGCGAGCCAGGGACCGGGGCGTTGGAGTAGCCCTGCTTGGCGTAGGCCTCGCTGGGGATCCCGGTCAGTGCCATGCTGCTGAAGCCCAGACGCAGGCTCTCCGAGTCGAAGGCCTCGATCTCACTGGCCTGCCGCTCCAGGAGAGTCCGGATCCGCTCGGAGCGCTCGTTCTGCAGGGACAGCATCTCCTCCTCGATCTGAAGACAGACAGGACAAACACCGCGATGACGTCTTAACACATCGACATGCTGCCAATATAGTCGAGTCCGTTTTATTTGTATAGCCCAACACCACAAATTTGCCTCAGAGGGCTTTACAGCAACGCCACATCCTGTCCTTGGACCCTCACATCGGATGCAGGGTTGTATCAAAACACTCATTAACTCTTCCTTCTCTCACTAATGACTTTTCACATTAGAGCTGTGCAACATACACAGATAAAGTATCAATATTGCGATATGAGACCAGATATTGTCTTGGATTTTGGTGATTGTGTTGGTCTTAAAGGCGGCATTACAGTAAAGCGAGACGATTTTCTCACCCTTTTCGACGCTTTCAGCCGAGCGAAACCGACCACGAACGTCTCTACCCGTTGGGACATCGCATCCTAATATTCCTAGTGATCATTTCTAAAATCTTCTTGTGTGCAAAACTCCTTAATAGGAAAGCGGCAGTAGTCATCTGCAAATATTTTCCACAGAGGTGTTCAGTAAAACATATTGTGTTGTTGGATTTTGTCCACATCGTGCGGACGTCGATGGCATTGTGAACGTTTTCCTTTCCGCCGATGTGTTTCGGGTATTTGCATTCTTGTTTCCGCGCCCACTAAACTGAGTTTTCCAAGACCCAAGACTTCTGGGGAGTCAAAAGCCAGTCACCTTTTTTAGCTGCTGCAAATCACACAGCATTAACACATTAGCGCGGGAACGGGGGGGGGGGCTGGGGGGGGCTGCAGCCCCGTCCCCCCAGTAGTGGCATGTGGCTGTGTAACATCTTCGACCCGACAGTATGCCTAACTTCTCCTAACATACAAATGTCAAAAATAAATAAAACTTACCTTATTTTTAAACGGCGGGCGGGGCGGGGCTGTGTGAAATGTACATTTTGAATTCTAAAGTGAGTCGACGCTCCACTCCGGATCTGCTAACACGCCTTAAAAACAAAACAATGACGTCATACTGTAGTGACCGGGGGGGAGGGGGTCGCTCTGACCGCCGGCGGTTCTGCGCTGGGGGAGCGCAATGGCTGATGGGACTAATGTTAGATGTTAAATTGTGTTTTATTTACGTGGTTATTCTTGTGTTGTTGTTTTGGGGGCTTGACCCAGACTAAGTAGGGGAACCGTTTACTGACTAGCTGACCGTAGGACCGTGACTGGGACCGATGTCGCCACTTGGGACTCGTTACGTTGTTGTCAGTTCTGGTCCGTTCTGGTCCGTTCTGAGTAAAAGAGCACTCCCGGGGTGGTGCGGTGTATGGGGCCCACGGGAGGTGTGATTTAAAAAGGGATCTCTGCCTCTCGACTCCTTCCCCCACGCCGGCTCGCCACAACACTTTGGTTTTACTCGGCAGCCCCGCCCCGCCCTACTGAAAACGTCTTCCCGCATTGACATGCATGATTTTGCCTCCTTTCGTTGTAATCAGAAAACAAGAAAAACAGATTTGAACCTCGGCTGACTCTGGGAATCTGGAATCCATGGGAGCAAAAAAAAAAAAAAAAAAGCCGAAGCATTTGAACTTTGGTTGGAGGTGATTTTGGCGTTAAATCGGTAGACTTGTTTACCTCCAGCTGCCTGTAGCAGTCGGTATTCGCTCTACCGTCTGCTGCGGCTGAGGTTCGCAGCCTCGTCAATTTGACCTCATGGACCGGCTGAGAAAACGGTGGGAGGGGTTGAGGAACCCTCCCCTACAACAGCTATCAAAAACTGCCCATGAGCAAAGCACTCAACGCCGAGATAAAACACATCAGCTTTGATTGGATGTAAATGAATAAATATTATTAAACAGAGGCATCGATAGAATAAGAGTAACTCTGGATCGACATAAAGGACGTCAGGCGTCTAACCCTCTGCTCCAGCAGGGCCCGTCGGATGGACACCCTCTGCTCCAGGTCCTTCACCTCCCTCTCGTGCTGCGAGTCGGTGTGGATCTTGATTTTGCTCTGGTAGGCGTTCAGCAACTCCAGCTCCTGCTGCAGCTGCATGCGGAGAACCTGGTACTCCGCTTCCTGGGTCTCGTCCAGTCGCAGCTGAGGAAAGGACACGGAAGGGGATGTGAGGGTGAGAACGGGGAAAACGAGCCAAGGGTCCCAAGTCTTACACGACGGCCATTGTTCACGGAGGGTGACGTCATTCATAACTAACTGGTCTACAGTCACTAAACATAAATCCGGCCATCCATGATCCAAACCGCTTCTCCTGCTCTCAGGGTGGCGGGGGATGCTGGAGCCTATCCCAGCAGCCATTGGGCGGCAGGCGGGGAGACACCCTGGACAGGCCGCCAGGCCATCATACAGGGCCCACACACACACACACACACATTCACCCCTAGGGACAATTTAGTACGGCTGATCCACCTGACCTCCATGTCTTTGGACTGTGGGAGGAAACCGGAGCACCCGGAGGAAACCCACACAGACACGGGGAGAACATGCAAACTCCACACAGAGGACGACCCGGGACGACCCCCAAATATAAATGGAAATATAAACATTATCCTATAATATAACTTGACAAATTTACATCAACTTCATAATATTTCCTGGGCATACATGATTGATTCCATAGTTTCCCAGGTGTTTCTCATGACTGGAAAACCAGTCTGTAAATTTCCCAAGTTTTCCAGGATCCGTGGGAACCCCGGTATCCACTTGTGAAGACTTTTGCACTTCGTTTGTTTTTAAGACGATTAATGTGTGAATCATAGCCGCCGCGTTTGCTTGTTTCTGCATTTTGTTTTATCCCGGAACAATCTGAGCTCGTGAAAACGAATCCGTTTAATCGACGGTCGACTCAACAACCGTTAAAGCGCCACAGACGTAGCGCCACGTCCTGTGTATGTGACTTGAGACATGCCCGTTTTACAGGGCTCCGGCGAAGACCGGGCAAGTCTTGTGTCAGTTGTTTATTTATTTCAGCAATTTATTTCGTTGACCTCGGCAGTGGAGGTTAATCGCTGTCTGGGAAAGTGGCCCAGAGAGCGACTTTAGCGTCATAACCAGCAGACATGGTTACAAATCCCAGACACTGGGATTTGGTTTACCGGTCTGAGGTGGCTCGCTGCCAGGTACCCGAGGCTGTTAGGACATTTAAGTTGGACAGACATGTGCTGCATCTTATTTCTATTAGCTTCCCTGTATCTGAAGGCCCGCTTGATACGTCCGTCCCACAGGTTTGGGGTTTGAAGAGGACATTGACAGGGGCAGAATCCGATCATGCGGTGACGGGAGTCAGAGGACTGGGGTAATGTAGGCTGTGCCGGCCCTGGGCTTTTTGGGGCCCTGAACAGAATTTGATTTGGGGGGGGCCCCCCCACCCCCCACGGTGTCCCCGCACCACTTTGCTACTCATGTGACTACACGTAGCTTTGGCGCCTTAAGCAGCCTCTTAGATCGCTTACTCCCGGGTCATCCCCGAACGTAGGTTCAGGTGCAGATACGCACAGCGGGATTGGGATTGAGACTTGTTCTTAGAAAGGGGGAGGGGGGGGGTGACCATCTCGGGGTCGTCAAGTGCTAACCGGACGCTGTGTGTTTGCGTTACTCACGGCCTGTGTGGACAACATGTCGTTGATGGAGTGGTCATACTGCTCCGCCAGGATGGCGAGCTTGCGGGTCTGCTCGTCCTTCAGCCGCTTCAGCACCGCCTTGTGGTCCGCCTTGGGCGTGTTCTCCAGCAGGTGATTGCGCAGCGCCTTGTACTGACGGGTCTGGATCTTACAGGTGTCCTGGAACTGCCGTTTGATCTGCAGCTCTTTGGACTGAGGGAGAGAGCAGAGAGAGCCGGGGCCCGACTCGGCTAAAGCGCTCCAGGGTTTGTTTGGTTTTATGTCATTTGTTCCAAAACAGTCTTCAGCTTTTTAATCTCTAAACAAAATCTTGCTTTGGTGAAACCAAGTATTTTTCTTGGTCTCTCTCATTAAACAAATCCAAATGTAATGCTGGTTTCAGTTATTCTTAAAACTCATGGGTGAGCAACAGCTGAGAATGAATGCGATTTTCAGTTTAGCTTCTCGATCCTTAGCTTTGGTACCTCTAACTTGGATGTTTGCCGTTATCTCAGTAAGCAGTGAAAATAATGCAACAAGCTTCAAAGTAAACCATCAATAGGAAATGAAAAAAATAGATAACACAACCTGCTGCAGCTTCCCTTCCAACTTCTCTTCCAACTCTATTGTGAAAAATATCCAGTTAGCGCAGCGCAGGTACTATGTTTTGATGCTCGCAGTCAGAAGCAGCATTTTGAGTTCTTCAATACTTGACTGTCAAGACTGAGATCGGACTGACAGAAATCCTCACTTTCCAACGTTACTGGTGGACATCACATTACTTGGGTTGTGCTCCTGCGATTCTGTACCGCAAACACGTCAACACATAGACCTCTTAAGTCACGACATCAGCTCGAACCCTTCCGGAGCACAGGGTGAAAGGTAGAGAGATGACTTCTGGATCCCATTTGCCACTCCGCTCCTACAAATATACTGCTCTAAGTGCAGATATGGTGCCACTTCTATAAAGCGATGACTTTTCTATGTGGCCAGAGAAAAAAAATGGCGTTCCGTCTCCAGCAAACGGTAGCATCATGATGTAGGTGGGACAGGGACGGAGTTCAGAGTTAGCAGGGACGCTCATGACATTTAATTATACTAACCTCGGTGATGGTAGTGATTTATTAATTCTTTTCCCCCAATTGTACTTGGCCAATTACCCCACTCTTGGCCAATTACCCCCTCTGCCGATCCAGGGAGGGCTGCAGACTACCACATGCCTCCTTCGATACATGTGGAGTTTTCACCTGACAGTGAGGAGTTTCTCCAGGGGGATGTAACACGTGGGAGGATCACGCTACCCCCCCCCCGAACAGGCGCCCTGACTGACCAGAGGAGGCGCTAGTGCAGCAACCAGGACGCATACCCACATCCGGCTTCCCACCCGCAGACACGGCCAATTGTGTCTGTAGGGACGCCCGATCAAGCCGGAGGTAACACGGGGATTCGAACCAGCGATCCCTGTGTTGGTAGGCAACGGAATAGACCGCCACACTACCCGGACACCCTTAAAACTACTTTTGCAACTTCCAAGACCGCCTGAATCAATCTCAACTGTAATAGGAATGCAGAATTCTTGAAAAAACATCACCAGCAATGAAGTCATAAACGTGCTGGGAGTAGCGTTTTTCCGTTGAGGCGAAACAGACAGATCCAGAATCCCATATTTGGGAATCAGAAACGACGACACACTTTTGAGGTCTACTGTGTTATAATACCGATGAAGAAGAGGGTGGTAGATTAGTCACTTTTTGTTGAGGACAGAGTCTGATCCTATGTGAGCAGGTATGACTATCCGCCAAATGCTTTTTAAATCTAAAGACGCATGACATTTGAGGTGGAAAGCGCAGGAATTAACCTTTATGTTGTTATTCTGAAATCAGGCATTTTTCCAAGTTCTCGGGATCCCGTGATCGACCACTGAGACACCACATTACTGTAGGAAAGTTAACGTGGAAGGTTGGAAAACGTGTATGTGGCTAGCCATGAAATCTTATCAGTAGAATGCAAGGATGTCAAAGAGACGCATTAGCACCGAGGCTGGATTACGGACCGGGTATGCCGGGCGAGTGCCCCGGGGGGTCCCAAAAGGTCAGGGGTATCGTGTTCGCGTATAGTAGGGATCCCCAATCATACCCTACAAGGACGTTTGTTCCAACCCTGCGTTGCGATGCAGGGCCCCAAGCTAGTCTCTATTGATGCAGGGCCCCAAGCTAGTTTCTATTGATGCGGGGTCCAAGCTAGTTTCTATTGATGCAGGGCCCCAAGCTAGTTTCTATTGATGCAGGGCCCAAGCTAGTCTCTATTGATGCAGGGCCCCAAGCTAGTTCCTATTGATGCAGGGCCCCAAGCTAGTTTCTATTGATGCAGGGCCCCAAGCTAGTTTCTATTGATGCAGGGCCCCAAGCTAGTTCCTATTGATGCAGGGCCCCAAGCTAGTTTCTATTGATGCAGGGCCCCAAGCTAGTTTCTATTGATGCGGGGTCCAAGCCGTTGTTAAGTGGGAAGAAGGCGTCGCAATATGTTTGCAATGCTGTGAGCTGCTATTCTCATCTGTTTGTTTTGTGATTCAAAATTGTGTTGTACTTTGTAGTCGCCACCCGAATCCCATGCAGATTGGCATAGTGTCGACTACCATGTTGGGTATTTGCATTAGTTTTACATTTAACAATGTTTAGTATTGTTTGCGTAGCCTATCTGACAGGGGGGCGCAATGGACGTGCGTGCCCCAGGGCCCCGTGGTGGGTTAATCCGGCCATGATTAGCAGGTAAAAACTCATGTAACACTTGTTAAGATGGAAAAAATAGTGGCAGATAAAGAAAATGTACTGTTTTCAATCATAACAGCCTCGAATGAAATTGTGCGGGAATTCCAGTTTTAGGAGCGTCATGTTGTGCTCGTGTGATCTACAGTGGTCATGTGATCTACAGTGGTCATGTGATCTACAGAAGGGTGAAAACGGTTCACTTCTACGCCTCTGCCTCACCAGGACACTGAAACAGTTCTGCTGCTGTCAACTACGTTGGCAGGTGTTTGGACAGGAAGGACGACAGGAAGTGATGTAATGCCACAGCGGTGTCAGGACATGGTGAAACTAAGACAAAACTCAAGAAAGCAAGTGAAAATGGGACAAATGAAGAAAAAGTAAAACATGGAAACTCAAATCATAAAAACAAAGACAATGGGTTTTTTTTTTAAAACACAAAACAATTTATTTTTGTGTGTAGAGAAATATCTTTTGACAAAATATTTGTATTCTTTGGAGCACTGCCTCACAGCGTGCCGACTCACTCAAAGGACAATAAAATGCAAAGTAAATGGCTGCCTGACGCAATGCAGTACTAACCTTCAAAATACTGCATCCATTAAATAGTCAAATAAAACTCTGAGGTGATAAAACTCTGGGAAATAAACGAGTGCAGACAAAACGCAGAACACAAACATGGGAACATGCGCACAACAGGAAGTAAGCCATACATTAACAGGACATAAGCCATACCTGAACACAACAGGAGAAAAATAAACAACGTGTAAAACATGAAGTACATTCAAACGAAACAATGCTGGGGTGGAAACACTTGTTGGCTGTGAAATCTGCCTCTTAAAGCTACGACAGGAAGTACGGTGACTTCCCTTTCACACAAACCTACGACCTTCAGGACTCGGCTCAACCCAGAAATCACTTTCCTACTTTTCTCTGTTGAGCTCAGCGAAGGTCAAATCAACATGTCCACATCCTTCTCCTACAAGGAAACCCCAACCTCTTCACCGACCTCCTTCCACCTCGGGAGAAACACTTTCCAGGAGTTTTCCATCCCGGTCTTGGTTACTGAACAAATCTAGATGTGCACTTACGCAGTTTTGGGTGCATGTTTAGTTTTCAAAGTCAAAGCAGCGTTAGCTACTACAGCTTCTGTACTGATTATAAATGCTCCTCAAATCTCGTTTATACCCTTTGAGGACTGATTCTCCCTCATATATTTTTTTTTTTTTTTTGGGGATTTTTCCCTTTTTTCTCCCCAATTGTACCCGTCCAATTATCCCACTAGAGCCGTCCCGGTCGCTGCTCCGCCCCCTCTGCCGATCCAGGGAGGGCTGCAGACTACCACACGCCTCCTCCCATACATGTGGAGTCGCCAGCCACTTCTTTTCACCTGACAGTGAGTAGTTTCATCAGGGGGACGCAACACATGGGAGGATCACGCTATTCCCCCCAGTATTCCCTCTCCGCCGAACAGGGGCCCCGACCGACCAGAGGAGGTGCTAGTGCAGCGACCAGGACACATACCCATATCCAGCTCCCCACCCGCAGACACGGCCAATTGTGTCTGTAGGGACGCCCGACCAAGCCGGAGGTAACACGGGGATTCGAACCGGCGCTCCCTGTGTTGGTAGGCAACGGAATAGACCGCCACGCTACCCGGACGCCCCTCTCCCTCATATTTCATGTTTTTTAAAGAACTGTTTCGATAATAAAGAAATGCCTTATCTCCTCAGGATAATGAAATGCTCGATTGAAAATTTCACATTCAGTAGTTTGACCAGTCTCTGGCCTTCATTTACGATTGCATGTCCCTACAGATTGTCTATATGGCTTCATAAATTAGTCTATAATTTGGTAGACAAATTAAATAACTTTCACTAGTATACTGCTACTACTCTTAAGTATATGCCAGTAAATTTAGTCTTACAGCAAAATAAAGTTCAACATTTTTCAACACATAAACCACCGACACGCTAACGGCTAGCTAAGCTGTTAAACAGGTGTGGACTCACATGAAGCATAAATGAACGAAAGCGAGAATGTTTACATGGTAAATGATAAAAGTTATTGCATAAAGTGCAATAAAATAAACATATCTATCTTAGTAAAAGCTGAAAAACAACACATATAATTGAAACCGTTCCCACCACAGAGTCCACGCTCGGGGGAAAACCTGCGAAGACAGACTTTAGTTTCCCGCAGGACCTCGCCATTCAACACCTTACAGTTCATCTTCCATTACACAACATCTTTTTCTAAAGCTTTTCCAGTTGACTTAGTTCACACCAGATAACCCAGTAACAAAACACCCTGCTACAGTATTTGTAAGAATTAACCACGGCGGGCTGAAGACTGAAGCGGCTGCTTATTGCACTTTTTTACCGATGGCCAATAACTAGTGTTGAGGGGCTTTAGTAAAATCATCTTGGCCTATAACCACAGGGGGCGAAACGACAGTGGTGGGGTGAAGTGAACTTCATGCATGCTCATAATCCAGGTACTGAAGAGGTCACTTAGATAAGTGACGAAATAAACGTGTCCAGGTGAACTGATTGAAACTTCCTGTGGAAAACTGACATGAATAAAGGGATTACAGTGTTGGAAGTCACAAGGCTTCCAAAAAGACAAGGATCGCCCAAACATGGTCTTCACAATAACCACAAAAATATTTGTCTTACAAATTAAGAGCAGAATGATAAAAAAAAAAAAAAACAATAACAAAATATAACAAAACTTTTACAAAAAGTAGAATAGTGAATAAGGTTTAAATGTCACTGGCAGTGACGGTGATTGGCTGGATTTTCACGCTGCGGTGCTTAAGCAGCCAATCAGAATCCACAGATTCAAAGAAAAACAAGCACGACTTGTGTGGTGATCAAATTCAGATGATGCACTTCTCAGCATGTTTTTAAGATAACAATAAGACCAGCACTCTGTCCCTGTTCTCTGCTTTACCTCCACGGTCGGACCTTCCCTCTTATGTTCCTCCCTGAGGAGGTTCTCCTCAACCCACACTCCCACCTCCCCTCCTCGCGAAACATTCTCTCCCTCTCCTCTCTTCTTCTTCTTTCCCTCTCTCTTCTCCTTCTCTCCCTCTGTCTTCTCTCCCTCACCTCCCTGGGCAGCAGGAGTGGGAGCCGGCTTGGTTTCTCCTTTCTCAGAAGGCCCAGCGTATGCAGTTTGGCCAGGCAGCTAGGGGGCAGTTCTTTGAGGAGTCGGCTAGCTAGCTTTAGCACGAAAGAGTTAGCCAGGTCAGCCAGGAGCCCTATGGGCCTTCTGATGAACCTCCTGGCCCAGAGGAGGGCCTTGGCTAATGGGGAGCTGCGGTTTTGGTGGACCTGGTACTCTAATGGCAGGCTCCTCAGAGGGACTGGGATTTTCGACCGGCGCACGCCCCAGTTGCGGCCTGCCTTGGGGAACATTTCGTAGAGGTTGCGCTCGGCCACCCCACCCAAAAGGGACTGGCAGACAGCGAAGAGGGGGCGTGGCAGGCGGAAGAGTAGGCGCATGCACAGGCGGGGGACTCGGTGGGCCGGCCACACCAGCAGAACCAGCAGGAATAGAAGAACCAGAAGCAGGGAGAGGGAGAGATAGAGGGAGGGGGAACTGAGGAGGGACACCGTGATGAAGACGGCGGGGACATAGTAGAGCCCCAAGCTGAGAGACATGCCCAGGCTGAACAGACCACATCCCCACAGAGAGAGAGACAGGTAGGAGGAGACAGACAGACAGCAGCAGGAGCGCAGGAAGAGATAGGAGAAGAAGAGGGAGAGGAGGAGGAGCTCCGCAGAGAGGAGGAGAGAGGCCAGTGAGGGGAGGGGAGGGGAGCGTCGGAGGGAGAGGAGGAAGGTGGCGAGGAGGGGCAGGGTGAGGAAGGAGGGCTGGGCAGCAGTGGAGAGAGAGAGGAGGAGACATATAGAGTGAGAGAGTAGGGAGGGGAGGGGGGATGGGGGAGGAGGTGGTCGGGAAGTGTGTGGGGGGTCCAGGTCCTCTGAGGCATCGGGAAAATAAAAGTCGGACAGTTCGTCAACATTCTGCTGCCGGAACCGCCTCCTTTCCGGGGAGGGAGAGGAGTCTAATTCTGATGGACAGCCATCAGCCACACCCCTTCTCTCCTCCTCCTCAGGATCTAACTGAACTTGACCACCATCTTCATCATCTTCACCCTCTCCCTGCCCCCCCTCTACCTCTCTCTCCTCTTTCTCTTCTAGTTTCATCTCCTCAACACCACACAACCCCTGATCTCCTCTCTCCTCTCTGTCACCTCCCAGATCGACCTCCCCCTCACATTGCTCCTCGTCTTTCCCGCTCATTTCTTCCACCTCACACTCCACCTTCCCCCTGCCCAGGGCGTCTCCTGGCTCCTGGGTCTCCCAGCATTCTTCCTGGCTGTGGGAGGAGGTATCACTCACTCTGAGGCTCTTGGGTTGCTGGCGGACCTCCACTGCGTGTTTCTGGCGGAGCTCTTGCTCCCTCCTCTTGTTGTACTCCATCTGGTTGGAGAGCTCCGTCTGGTGCTGCGTCCGAATCAGCTCCGCCCGTGTCCGCTGAACCACACCCAGCTGACGGAACTCCAGCTCCTGGGTGGACTCATGGTGACGGAGCAGCATGGCACATTCTAGATCCTTCAGAGTCTGTTTTTTATTCAGGTCCTGAGAGAGTGTGAGAGAGAGAGAGAGAGAGAGAGAAGGGGAGAAAGAAGAGGGGAGAGGGAGAGAGACAGTGAAGAGAGAGAGAGAGAGACAAGAGTGAGAAAGATCAACAAACAGGACAGAAAAGGAGAGAGGAGAGGGAGAAAGATGAGACATGGGAGACAGAGAAAGAGAGAAACAAAAAATAGGGAAAAGGAAGAGAAAGTGAGAAAGGGAAAGAGGAAGGGAGGGAAGGAGAGAGAGAGAGATCCTTGAAAATTTGTGGACTTAAACCTTTGTTTTCTACTGCTTGAGAAGACATCTTTCACCACTAGGCTGCAAATCACCTGAAAACACCCCACCTTTGTCTTTATGCATGCTCAATAATTCAGCGAAGGAAGCCACGGGAAGTTGAATCAGACACAACGTTTACTGAGGGAAACACTTCTCTCTATAAACGTGTCCGGATGAACTGATTCAACTTTGTGTGACCCCATCTTTGCGCGTGTGCACATGCTGGTGAATGTTTGCGTGTTTGAAATGAATCATCATGTGGACGTTCTTTTGTTCATGATGAAAACTAGCTAGCTCCGGGCAAGTGGAACCTTAAACGTGTGAGGTTTCTGAAGAAAGCCACTTTATTTTGTCATTGTACAGTCACAACCAAATATGTTCTGCATTTAACCCATCCTAGTGTGCAGGAGTAACGGGCAGCTGCAGACCCCGGGGACCAACTCCAGTTCTTCTTTCCATTGCCTTGCTCAAGGGCACAGGCAGGAGTATTAACCCTAACATGCACGTTGATGATGGGAGGAAACCGGAGCACCCGGAGGAAACCTACACAGACACGGGGAGAACATGCAAACTCCATACAGAAAGGACCTGGGACGGCCTGGGGTTCAAACCCAGGACCTTCTTCCTGTGAGGCAGCAGTTCTAACCACTGGGCGGCACGGTGGCCCAGTGGTTAGAGCTGTTTCTCCATTGTCACGTTTGGACATGCCGAGTCAAACCATGCCGCGCTGATTTGTGTTTCCATTACCAATTTAAACGCGCATAGCTGTGTTGAGCCATGCCCGAGGTGGACCATCTCCAGAGTCGGGCCAAAGCGCGCCAGACCCGCATCCAAGTGGGCTGTGGTGACGTCAGATGGGCTTTGTCCGTTCAGTGACTCATCTAGATCCATTTCGTCACCCTGACTCCGTTTTTCAAGCAATAAGTGGTAGACGCCAAGCGAAACGGTAACAACCACAGGCGTCAATTTGTTTTTGCCCATGGGTTCCTAAGTTCAGTGAAAAACCACTAAGGTGATCACTGTCACAAAGTCACTTTTATTGCCCCTGCTTTAGTAATTACTGTGATGTGGGCTTCTACTAGGCTGCTGTTGTCTGTCAGATGTAGAAACAAAGCGCAGTGACATGTGACATTGTTCTGGTACAAACGATAACGGGCTACACCACAACGGCAGTGTTGAGAGGGTAGTATTTACATACACATTGGTCACAGCATAAGACGCCACTCGCATGTATAATAGTACAACTGCCTACTTAAGCAAAAAAAATACCCTACATGAATACTATACCCTTGGTATTCACCACGTTGTATGTATACATACAAACTGGCCACATTCACAACTTAACACTACGCCGTGTGTATAATAATAAATAGATGCGTTTTTTTTTTTTAAAGATGTCATTTTTATCTACTTATTTATTCATTCATTTCTTTTTTGATCAGATGTCCCCGTGGGTGCTCACCTTTTTAGTTGGGTGCTCGAGCACGGGGGCACCCTCATGATCGGCGCCTATGGTAACAACCTGAAAAGCCATGATGGTAAGTAGCTGGCTACCAACAACTGTTGCACAGTGCAATCGTAAACAGCGCTAAAGAGGGCGCTGGTTTTAAACGTCATCGACTCAAAACAAGCACGTCTTCAGTTAAAGAAAATCCTTCAAGCGGGTTGCCCTGTTGTTATGGAAATGCCGAGTGCCGAGTCAAACCGAGTCAAGCCGAGCCAGCACACATGTATGGAAAAGTGGCTATCAATGTTACCTCTCGGAGAAGGTCCTGTTCCAGGTTGTGTCGTCCTAGCAGCATCTTCCTCTTGTACTGACGACACTGCAGTTCATAATATTGCCTCTGTCTCCGTAGGAGCCCTGCCTCCTCCTCTGCCTGCAGCTGCTGCAGACACTCCTTCTGGTGCACAAGCCACTCCTGTTTCTCTCGCTTGGGTGTTGACTGGTTCTCGTTCAGCTCCTGGGATAGACAAATGGTTAGCTGGGGAACAGGCTACAGGCTAACAGTAAAACCAGCAAGCTAACCGAAAGGGTAATAGTAAAACTGACAAGCTAACAGGTTAACCGACAGGCTAACAGTAGAGCAAACCACCTAACAGGCATATACAATGGGGTTTTTCTTAGAAAGACACTTTGTCATTGTAAGCAAGCATACAATGAAATTCATCTTCTGCATTTAACCCATCCTATGGTCCAGGAGCAGTGGGCAGCCACGGCACAGCATCCAGGGACCAACTCCAGTTCTTCTTTCCATTGGCTTGGTCAGGGGCACAGACAGGAGTATTAACCCTAACGTTCAGCTTAACGATGGGAGGAAACCGGAGCAGCTGATGGAAACCCACGAAGACACAGGTAGAACATGCAAACTCAACACAGGAAAGGACCTAGGGTGGCCTGGAGTTTGAGCCCAGGACCTTCTTGCTGTGAGGCAACAGTACTAACCACTGGGTGGCCCAGTCTGTTAGTCAAACAGACTGTTCAGTGCCAAAGCTGTTTTAGTTACAAGAGCTGGTGCGATAGCTGAGATTCAGCCTTTGAATCTTGGGTGAATTTAGCATGGCTAGCAGGCGGCTGAAAAACAGTGAGGGGGTTGGGTTGAGAGGAAGTAACGGTACCTCTTTTAGCTGCTCCTTGCGCTGGCGGTACTGACGTTTCTGAGACTCCAGCAGGGTGGTGAGCTCCTTCTTCTGCTGGGCCAGGATGTGCTGCTGGAACTTTTTCTCCTCTGTAAGGCCTGCCTTCGTCTGGAAGACACACATTCGCATGCACACACATATATAATTGCAAAGTCACAAAGAGCTACACCAAAATCAGCAGACACGAGAGATGCTAATGGCAGGAAAACTACATTAGCCGAAATCTTGAACTGTCAAAATTCAGCAGTTGAAAATATTTAGAACAGTGCCTTGTCGAGAAAGGTGGCCACTCTTTTTAGGAAATCAGTTCGCAGGGTTTTTCAAGGACATTTTACATGACTTTTGCTTGGATATACGTGACAATAGTTGCTCACGGAAGGTCATACTATTCATTTATTAACCAACAGTCAAAACCTTAACAGTTCCTAAATGGGTTGTGTAACTTTTTTTGGGGGAGGGGGGGGAATTCCCCCCCTTTTTTTTCTCCCCAATTGTATCCGTCCAATTACCCCTCTTTCAAGCCGTCCTGGTCGCTGCTCCACCCCCCTCTGGCAATCCAGGGAGGGCTGCAGACTACCACATGCCTCCTCCGACACATGTGGAGTTGCCAGCTGCTTCTTTTCACCAGACAGTGAGGAGTTTCGCCAGGGAGACGTAGCACGTGGGAGGATCACGCTATTCCCCCCAGTTCCCCCTCCCCCCCCGAACAGGCACTCCGACCGACCAGAGGAGGTGCTAGTGCAACAACCAGGACACATACCCAGATCCGACTTCCCACCCGTAGACATGGCCGATTGTGTCTGTAGAGACGCCTGACCAAGCCAGAGGCTGTGTAACCTTTAGCTGGTCACTGAACATAAGACTTTAGTTCAAATTTAAACAAAATATAAGCCATTTCAGTGGATAAAGACACAATTTTATAGCCTAACCACAATTTTCCATGACCTCAATAATATCTACAAGATATTTGATCAATCTTACAATTTTCCAGGTGTTATCCATGACTTGAAAACTAGTCTATTAATTACCAGGTTTTCCATGACATGCGGGCACCCAGGAATAGCTCAAATGTTGATATAAGATACCAATATTGTGGAAAAGTATGTTTTTCCTCTTATCATCAAAACTAAGAATAGTGACTTATTATCATGATCAAAATATCTGGCAAAATATTCGATATCACACAATCTTTCACCACTTCCCTCTATTGTAGTAACCCTCCCTCCATACTCCTAAACACACTTGAGATCTTTAACACTTTCTGAAGACATCTAAATCCTTTCATTATCTCCTCTATTCTCCTCCATCGCCTCCAGATCTATGTGTTCTCCTCTGTCCTCACCTCCTTTTCCAGGATGACCTGGTGTTTCTTGGACAGCTTGTCTCCCTCTCCAGAAAAGCTGTTCCTCTGATTCTCCAGCTCCTTGTCCAGCCTCAATTGGTGTTCATCCATCTCAGCCTTTAGCTTGTTCTCCAAGCCCATCAGCTGCTTCTGGTGCTGCCGGCGCATGCGCTTGTACCTGGGAAGGTCAGAGGTAAGGAGTCAGAGGTAGGGGACAGAACAGGGCAAGACTTTTATTTCCAAATGCAGGTTTATGACCTATCAAGTTTTAGGATGACCTATAAATTTGACAGTAACAAATGTTATATGTTATTTGAAGGCTAGAAAACCTTTTTCTTCATAGCAACCATCACTTTTCCACTAAAATGTTGGATAATTTGTACCTTTTCAAACAAAGTGCTTGAAAGGAAAAACTTAATTGAGATTTCCCAGAGAAAAGTGACCGATATATTTGACCGGTGTCAAAAGACATTGCACTTTCATGTTTCTATGAAAGTTAAAATAGAACTTCCATCATGAAAAATGAAAAAGCAATCTTGTTGGTCTTTAGCTGCTCCATTAACCTGTTGTTGCCAAGTTACTCAAGTGTGGCCTAGAAATGTTACTCTTCATACCAACAAACATAGTATTTTACGGCAGTGGTTTTCAATCTGGTCCTCAGAGATCTGTAGTATTACTGGTTTTCTATTCTACCAGCTAGTTAGTTATGCTCACCTGTAAAGTCAAGTATTCAAGCCATCTAATGGGGAAAATAATTACCTATTTGGCAGAATAGAAAACTTTAGGCTACTTCCGTAACCCCGGTTCTCCGAGTAGCACGAGTGAGACGTCTCACGAATGCTACAAAAGAGAACCAGCAGCATTGTGGACAAAACTGAAAACCACTGTTTTTGAGCTAGCCTACACACATTAGGGATACACACCAATATTCTATATTTTTCTGATTTTTGTCAAGGCATGAGTATTTTGTTCTTAGATTTACAGGTCCTTCCCACCAGTACAGGTCCACTTTCTGAATGTCCATCTCTGATTGTCTGACTCATTTCTTACCCAGACATCTGCTCTCTGAGGGCGGAACCCTGCTCATGTTCCTGGATCTGCCGAGTGACCAGGGACGCTGTTCGGATGGTGGCAAAGTGGTCTCTTCCCCGCCGACGCCTACCCCCTCCTCCTCCACCACCCCCACCAACCCCTCCTCCACCTACGCCTCCTCCTGCAGAGGAGGCCTCGCGCTGGGAGTCCACCTCTGGCTGGTAGGGGTCGTCATAGATGTTATCATGACTCTGGAGTGTGTAGACAGAGAGAGATGTAGGGGGAACAGAAAGTGAGAGAGAAAGATAAAGAAAATGGAGGGAGAAATTGAGAGATGGAAAGATAAGGAAGAAGCGATGGCGATGCTGTGAAACATCAGGTTTAGGGCCCTTGTTCTGTTCCTCTGCTCTATAGATTACATAGATAATTAACTACCCAACTATATTACAGAATACCTATAGACCATAAACCAGAGCTGTCAGAGATATGGCCTGTGGGCTGAATCTGGCCCACCAGGATGTTTTGGGTAAAAAAAAGAAGTATATAATTGAAATATTCGCATCCAGTTATTATCAAATATGTGTAATAAGCAAAGTAAGAGGTTTCTATGATAAGGATTACTCAAACCTAGCCCGCACGAAGTAGGAAAAACCGTGAGTTGCTACGCTGACAATCACGTTACATTAGCTTAGCAAAATGTTGTCAAAAGAGAAAGGTTGACATGGAAGGTAAGGTAAATTACGCATGGAGATTACCCAATCATGGAACAGAAAGGAAAGCCAGTGACACAGCTGGATGAGCCAGACTGGCTTACGGATCTTGCCTTTTGAGTGGACATTACAGAACACTTGAATGTGTTGAATGTTAACATGCAGGGCCACAACAAACTTGTCAGAGTACTATGACAGGATTTGTGCTTTCCAGATGAAATTGGTTCTGTGGGAGATGCAGCTATCCCAGCACAACCCAGCCATTTCCCCTGTCTGTGACCCTATTTTATCATGTGTGTGCCACACTGTCGGCACTAGTCGAACCCGTCGGCAGCTTTTCGGCCGATTCAGCATGTTGAATCGGTGGAGTCCGTCGGTGAGAGAGATCACTCTGATTGGCTGTTCAGCTTAGCAAACCAGTGCAGAACGTACATGCTAGTTGGCCGTCGGCTGTAGTCTTTGCGGTGTGTTCAAGTGCTACTTCCGCTAGTCGGTTTGGTGTGTCTGGGCCCTTAGTTGAGTGATGAATACTTTCTGTCAATAAACGTTGTATCCAGACGAACTGATTCAACCTTCTTTGAGTCCCACTAATAAGTAGCTTTTCTTAAAAATTAAACAAAGTGAAGAAGAGGGCATTCCAACAGAGGATGTCGAGCTAGCTAGTAGTAGTGGTAGCCTGGAAGCGTCTACTGTCGGTTGCAGCAATGCGCAGCAGTATTTTGAGGACTTGATCACAGAGTTTGCAAAGAAAACGTAAAGAAAGACTAACATCTAAATTTTAAATGTTAACCTTTTAAAAAGGTAAGAACCATTTGGTTATTTTGCTGATGCATTGAGCAGTGTTATCTGTTGTGATTGTGTGTTGCTGTTTAGAGTAGCCTATAGGCTGTAATGTTTCAGTAAAATTAGATTTTCATATTAATGTTCATGCAAATTGGCAGTGTTAGAATCTTTCGCTGGCACTACTCGTTTGCAAAGACGGCGAATGTGGGGGGGGGGGGGGTTTCGACAATTGCCTATTGTTGGGCTGACGGTGGCCGGCAGGAAATTTTTTTGACATATCGCCCAACCCTAACATCCATCGATAGAATATTCACAAAGTCAGGACTCGGTCCATTGTTTTGTATTATGCAGACATTTTTCACTCCCCTCTGCCCCTCAGTCTGCCTTCACTTCACTTTGGTTTTGCAAACTAGAAAAACGCACTATATTAAAAACGGTGGGTTTGCAATACATTCCAAATCACAGCACCATGGAAATGCCATGTCAGCATGATCTGAATACAAAAGGGGAGCTGAGAGTAACACATCTATGTTGCAATCAATGGATAAAGAGTGCCAAAAAACAGTGAAAAAGAATTGGAACTATCTAAAAACTGTGGCAGATGATCTCCTGCTTACTGCTACATAAAATATTCCCCAATGAAGCCATTGTGAGCCAGGAATCGGGGAATAGGGGGAACTTTCTGGCCATTTTGGAACAAATGGCAAAACATTACCCAACAGTGAAAAAAAAATGTCCCACGGAAATCCTAAATATACAATACCACACAAAAAGAAACGCTTGAGTGTTTGGCGGAGATGGTTTGGCATAATGTCATCCAAGAGGTCAAAGAAAGTGAGGCATTCAGTGTTCTAGCCAACGAAACTAAGGGCATAGAAATTTTTTTTTACTGGTCCTGAGGCATTATTATAAGGGGGCGGCACATGAGTTTGTTTTTTCTTTACATCTTCAAAACGCTAATAGTTTTGACACTGCAGGCCAAACAGAGAAGAGCATCAATTGTCTAGCGATATGGACTGGAGTACAAAACCAATCTTGTAGGCCAGGGATATGATGAACAGGCTAACTGCAGTGTTCTGTGTCCTTCAAGATACTGCTGAGGACAGAAGTGGGGACGAGTCTATGGAGGCACGGGACCTACTTGCCCAAATTGACTTACCTTTCATTGGGCTTCTAGCAACATTCCCCAAAGAGCTAGGTGACACCAAGCTTCTAGCTGATATGCTTCAGTCACCATCACTAGACCTAGCGAGAGCTGTTGAGCTTATTTAAGCACTTCAGGACTTGTCAGAATTACAGAGAGTAATCCTTTTCTGATGAGCTATGAATAGAAGACACAGCTCAAAAATGCAATATCAGCACTGAAAGGGTGGAAAAAAATGCAACATAAGATCATCTCTGAACTAGAGGGATCTGTAATGACATCCACTGTTGGCGAGAGTATGACAAGGATGGAAGGGCCGTCCGGGTGGTGTGATGGTCTATTCCGTTGCCTACCAACATGGGGATTGCTGGTTCAAATCCCCGTGTTACCTCAGGCTTGGTCAGGCGTCCCGGAAGCCAGATGTGGGTATGTATCCTGGTTGCTGCAGTAGCACCTCCTCTGGTCAGTCGGGGCGTCGGTTCGGGAGGGGAGGGGAGGGGGAACTGGGGGGAATAGCGTGATCCTCCCACGTGCTACGTCCCCCTGGTGAAACTCCTCACTGTCAGGTGAAAAGAAGCGGCTGGCGACTCCACATGTATCAGAGGAGGCATGTGGTAGTCTGCAGCCCTCCCCGGCTTGGCAGAGGGGGTGAAGCAGCAACTGGGACGGCTCGAAAAATAGGGTAACTGGCCAAGTACAATTGGGGAGAAAAAGGGGGAATGAAATCCTCCCCCAAAAAAAGATGACAAGGATGGTTTCTGAAACATCTTCTATCCAATCCATGACTCTGATTGGGGAGTTAACAGAAAGGCCCCTCCAAGTCCAACTGCAACATAATGAGAGGCGTTCAAGCGCTCCTTCCCAACAGCAACAGCTATTTAGAAGTCACCTCTTTTTTCGTTCGCAGAGATACGAGTCAAACTTAGATGATCTGACGCACGAGCTGCAGAAGTCAAAAGCTGACCAGCACATTGGAGTTCATTGTGTTTCTGGAACCTTTTCAAGAGGTGTTCCATAACTTTTCCAGTTGTGCAAAATTGCTATTGCAATATCAGTAAGCAGTGCTGCTTGTGAACAGAGTTTTTCCACCCTTAAATTGATCAAGAATGACCATGAACAACCATGACTGGATGAGCAACTGAGTGACCTCGGAGTGATCAGTGTACAAGTCAAGGAGAGTCAAGTCCCTGAATATGGACGAGTTTATTCTACTATTTAGTAGCCTGCGCAAAAACCGCAGAATACAGCTATTCTGAGACAGAGCATAGACTACACTTGTGACAGTGTATTTAACCCACATGTACAGACACAGAGTTCAAGCTCAGAACATGGGAGTGCAGAGAACACACACACATGCATGCACGCACATGCACACACTCACACCAATGTTTGCACTGAAAATAAAACAAGTTAAATGAATAATTAATGTCTATGTGATGTTTTTATTTTGTAGAACTAAATTGTGTTGTCCTATCCATGCAAAAGTTATTCAATACAAAACATTTTTTAAGCTCTTGTGCAGTAGACCTTTCATGTAATACCACCTGTGTGGGCACAGGGCACTGCACAAGAGCCTGAAAATCGTGTCCAATGTTTTCTAAGCCAATTTTCAACGCCGTATTTATTTCTGATGAAATTATTTCTCTTGTGCCCCCCCTTGACTGGTTCTTGGTCCCCCCCCCCCCCCCCCGTGCCACCTCATTTAAAAAATCCTGGAACCTTAACCCTTACCAACACATTAATTTAATCCTAAATCTAATTTTAACCCTAATCCCATATCCTAACCCTAAAACGGCCCCTTGAAGTTATGGTGACTGGCATACAGTGCATCTGGAAAGTATTCACAGCCCTTCACTTTCTCCACATTTTGTTATGTTACAGCCTTATTCCAAAATGGATTAAATTCCTTTTTATTCTCATCAATCTACACACAATACCCCATAACGACCAAGTGAAAAAGGTTTTGTAGAAATTTTTGCAAATTTATTAAAAATAAAAAACTGAAATATTGCATGTATATAAGTATTCACACCCTTTGCTATGACACTCAAAATTGAGCTCAGGTTCGTCCTGTTTCCACTGATCATCCTTGAGATGTTTCTACATCTTGATTGGAGTCCACCTGTAGTAAATTCAATTGACTGGACATGATTTGGAAAGGTACACACCTGTCTGTATAAGGTCCCACTGTTGACAGTGCATGTCAGAGCAGAAACCAAGCCATGATGTCAAAAGAATTGTCTGTGGACCTCCAAGACAGGATTGTATCGAGGCACAGATCTGGGGAAGGGTACAAAAAATGTCTACAGCTTTGAAGGTCCCGAAGAGCACAGTGGTCTCCATCATTCGTAAATGGAAGAAGTTTGGATCCACCAGGACTCTTCCTAGAGCTGGCCGCCCAGCCAAACTGAGCAATCGGGGAGAAGGGCCTTGGTCAGGGAGGTGACCAAGAACCCGATGGTCACTCTGACAGAGCTCCAGCGTTCCTCTGTGGAGATGGGAGAACCTTCCAGAAGGACAACCATCTCTGCAGCACTCCACCAATCAGGCCTTTATGGTAGAGTGGCCAGACGGAAGACTCTGCTCATTAAAAGGCACATGACAGCCCGCTTGGAGTTTGCCAGAAAGCACCTAAAGGACTCTCAGACCATGAGAAACAAGATTCTCTGGTCTGATGAAACCAAGATTGAACTCTTTGGCCTGAATGCCAAACGCCACGTCTGAAGGGAACCAGGCACCTTTCATCACCTTGCTCATACCATCCCTACAGTGAAGCATGGTGGTGGCAGCATCATGCTGTGGGGATGTTTTTCAGCAGCAGGAACTGGGAGACTAGTCAGGATCGAGGGAAAGATGAATGGAGCAAAGTACAGAGAGATCCTTGATGAAAACCTGCTCCAGAGTGCTCAGGACCTCAGACTGGGGCGAAGGTTTACCTTTCAACACGACAACGACCCTAAGCACACAGCCAAGACAACGAAGGAGTGGCTTCGGGACAAGTCTGTGAATGTCCTTGAGTTACCCAGCCAGAGCCCAGACTTGAACCCCATTGAACATCTCTGGAAAGACCTGAAAATAGCTGTGCAGCGACGCTCCCCATCTAACCTTACAGAGCTCAAGAGGATCTGCAGAGAAGAATGGGAGAAATACCCCAAATATAGGTGTGCCAAGCTTGTAGCTTCATACCCAAGAAGACTTGAGGCTGTAATCGCTGCCAAGGGTGCCTCAACCAAGTACTGAGTAGAGGGTGTGAATACTTATGTACATGCAATATTTCAGTTTTTTATTTTGAATAAATTTGCAAAAATTTCTACAAAACCTTTTTCACTTTGTCATTATGGGGTATTGTGTGTAGATTGATGAGAAAAAAAAGGAATTTAATCCATTTTGGAATAAGGCTGTAACATAAAATGTGGAGAAAGTGAAGGGGTGTGAATACTTTCCGGATGCACTGTATGTCACAACCTAGCACAAATGTCCTCACTTTACTATATTTGTGGCGACTCACACTCACAGACACAGAGGCACACAGTGAGGCAGTACTAACCAATGGTTTGTGCAGCACAGAGCTGTTGGAGGTGACAGTGTGTTCTCCTTCCTGCATCATGGCCATCTCTCCGCTGTCGTCTGAACCATCAGCCAGGCTGTTCACAGAGCTGCTCTGGGAACTGGCACTGATTGACATCGATGGTAGGGAATGGGAACTCTCCATGCTGTTGACAGTCCCAGTACGTAGCAGGTACTGCTCCACATCCTGTGGGGGGTTAGAGGTCTGAGGCTAGATTGAGAAGTGCTAGGCAACAGCATAAGCAGATATCAGGGTGGTGTCTGTCATCTGATGTGTGTGAATGTGAACACATCTGTGATTCTACTGTATTCTAGTCTAATTATTCTATCATTGTATCACATTGTTATTCTATTCATAGTGTGTTTGTATTTGATAATGACTCGTTCACACGTTCCCCCAACATTAAGTAACGCCTACAAAGACTGTGTATGTACTGGGCAGCTCCCAGTGGCCAAAAGTAGAAAACTGGTTAAACTGTACAGCTCTCAGGTGTGAAAGCGAAGCAGGGCAGAGCTGAACAACAGCCTGGTTCTCAGTCAAGCTTCCCTGGAGAAGGATTAAAGAGAGTCCCAGCTGTGCACTTTCTGAATTCCTTTATTTTCTGAGCAAGGGAGTGCCCGAGAGTTGAGAGACTGAGGAAACAAACATGGCTCTTTGTGTGGAAGGTTTATCTACAAAGAGCGGATGGATTCTATCGCTAGCTGACTTCCTGGAGGGAGCCTGACCCAGAGAGGGCCCTTCCTCTGCTCTCTGCCTCGGGGACCTACTGGTGCAGGGGTTATTTTCTGGTTCTAGTTAGCCTCGCTATCTTTGAATAGAGTACCGTGGTCCTGAGGTTCTACCAATGGAGTGGATTTTCCACAGAACGCTGAGTCTCTGACAGACTTTACCTGCTCATTTCTAATTTCATACTTGAGCGGAAGCCCGGCCTGGTCTCTAGCAGGTGAGACAAACCACTGACATTCAGCAGTCAAGGTGGAGGTGGTTGTGTTAAATGTGCTATACATGAGCATTTAACAGCAGATGAGAGACATCAGAAACCATGCTGTTTGAATTAGTTCCTATTGTCCATTTTGATTTATCATTCACACAGGGCTTAATTTGTGCCGGATCCTATCAGAACAGGATCCGGGACCTCCCAGACTGGGACCAGCACCTCCTCTGTCACTATCAAAATCTGTACATACATTTTGTGCAATATTTAATGCTATCTGTTTGGTCATTCATAAATTTTCCCATTGAAGTTATTCAACTGAACTCACAGAATTTTCTTAGCCTGCTTGCTTTTCGTGGTTTTAAATAGAATTTTGGGCCCTAATACCATTTTCCCCCCATGATAGCAATCCACGGACAGAAGGGAAACGACAGGAAAGTGAAGGGACAGTCAACAAGTGCGAGAGAGTGAGAGAGAGAGAGCAAGCGAGTTGCAAACTGTAAACAGCTGTTTCTATGTCCCTCTACCCTGCTAATTTTTTTTTGGGGGGGGGGATTTCCCCCCCCTTTATCTCCCCAATTGTACCTGGCCAATTATTCCACTCTTCCGAGCCGTCCCGGTTGCTGCTCCACCCCCTCTGCCGATCTGGGGAGGGTCGTAGACTACCATATGCTTCCTCTAACACATGTGGAGTTGCCAGCCACTTCTTTTCACCTGACAGTGAGGAGTTTTACCAGGGGGACATAGCGCGTGGGAGGATCACGCTATTCCCCCAGTTCCCCCCCCCCGAACAGGTGCCCCGACCGACCAGAGGAGGTGCTAGTGCAGCGACCAGGACACATACCCACACCCGGCTTCTTACCTGCAGACACGGCCAATTGTGTCTGCAGGGACGCCCGGCCAAGCTGGAGGTAACACAGGGATCGAACCGGAGATCCCTGTGTTGGTAGGCAACGGAATAGACCGCTATGCTACCAGGTCGCCCCAGTTTTGTTTAGTTTTAACAGCTAGCACCTAGGCGTTTTTCAATGTGCTCCAAGCACTGTGGATTTTTTGATGCATTCCGTGGCTTTTTCTCTCCCCCCTGACGCACTGGAACAGCACCCCTTCTGCATTTTGGGACCTCCTGATTTACAAATTAAGCACTGCATTTACATCAATGAACAGTAGATAACAGGCCTCAAGCAGAATTACACACAGACCCTTTAAACCAGAACCTGGGTCAGATCAAGTCCGGCTAGAACCCGATGAGATGACTTGAGGGAGTAATCACTCCTCTATCGCCTTCACATCTCCCCCAATCTCTCCTCCTCCCTGCTCTACTAAACTCCATCATTACAACTTTCTATCCATCACCCTTCCCCTACTTTCCCCCCTCCATCTCCTCTCACCTCCTCCTCCTCCCCTCCCTCTGGGGCTGGTCCATTGTGCGCCTCATGGAAGAGGATCTTCTTCATCTTGCGGTACTGCAGGTTGTCCAGCTCTCGTACAGCATCCTTGGTCCGGGCAATCAGGTCCATCACCACTGTCATTGGACGCTCTCTGCATAGGAAGTGATGCTGACAGAGAGTGAGAGGGGGGGGGGGGCATTTTGTTAAACTGACAGCTACTCTGGTAATATGACTCATATACTCAGCACAACAAATTTTCTAACAACCAGCTTTTTTTTTTTTGGGTGGAAATTACTATTTTCTGTTGTACTACTGAAGAAAAAATGGATTGAAAAAAATTAAACAATCTACAATGAAAATAAGTTTGGTCTGAGAAAATGAGTCAGTCTTGGGTTACATATCCCACCCTTTATATCATTGGGATTCATGGATTTATTGTTTGGAGCACATGCTACTTACATCCTGGAGAAGCATGAGGGTGCCCTGCTTTTTTAAGGTTGACCAACTCAAGCTTGAGTTTGGAACGGCGGTTATCACAAGTTAATAAAATCACAAGTTATTAAAATCACAAGTTATTAAAATCACAAGTTATTAAAATCACAAGTTATTAAAATCCCACTAAGTCAGATTTCTTTTTCACCACGTCGGTGAAGTGTAATTCTTCATGCCAAAGCAGAAGTGTCAGAATATTTCTGACAAAGTCATCATCAGCGATGCCTTGCTCGAGGCTGTGTTGAGCAACAGTTTTAGAACCTCTTACCTTCAGTAGCACGTCAGAGGTAGGTCTGTCCTGGGCGATCTTCTGCAGACAGGAGTCGACAAAGTTACGGAAATAATCCGACCTGAGAAAAAGGACAAAAAAATAAATGAAAACTTTTTTTTTTAAAACTCAACTAAACCCAAAGATGGTTGAAATTTTTCAGGATTCAGGAGTGAAATGTGTTCTTTCTTTTTTTTTATAAATTTTTTTCTGATTTTTCCCTTTTTTCTCCTCCCAATTTAGTGGCCAATCGATCCCTATTTTAATTCAAACACCCACCCTCGTACTGCATGCGTTCGCCAACTGCATCTCTCCGGCCGGCAGTCTCGAAGGAGACCGCCTCCCCACTTTCGTGACAAGGCGACTCCACGCCGAACCAGTTTTTTCCGACACACAAAGACGCATTCACGTGACGAACACAAGCCGACTCCGCCCCCCTCCCGAAGACAGCGTTGCCAATGATTGCTGCTTCGTCGAGTCCGGCCATAGTCAGATCTGACGAGACCGGGGCGCGAACCCCAGTCCCCAGTGGGCAACTGCATTGACACAAAGCCAATGCTTAGACCGCTACACCACCGCGGACCCGTGGAATGTGTTCTTTTAAAACAAAGACAACAGGAGCCACAAAAGGCTTTTGAAAACATATTTTTTTACTTTTCTTAATTCGTTTGTAAATGTCACACATTTTGCCCACTGTATTTTTACTAACCACATAATCAACACCTATTTCCATAATCCTTTAACAAAAAAAATCATGTTTTTGTCTCCACTCACCCCCCCCCCCTTTTCTCCCCGATTGTACCCGTCCAATTACCCCACTCTTCCGAGCCGTCCCGGTTGCTGCTCCACCCCCTCTGCCGATCCGGGGAGGGCTGCAGACTACCACGTGCCTCTTCCGATACATGTGGAGTCACCAGCCACTTCTTTTCACCTGACAGTGAGGAGTTTCACCAGGGGGGACGTAGCGTGTAGGAGGATCACGCTATTCCCCCCAGTCCCCCGAACAGGCGCCCCAACCGACCAGAGAAGGCGCTAGTGCAGCGACCAGGACACATACCCACATCCGGCTTCCCACCCGCAGACACGGCCTATTGTGTCTGTAGGGACACCCGACCAAGCCGGAGGTAACACGGGGATTCGAACCACCGATCCCTGTGTTGGTAGACAACAGAATAGCCCGCTACGCCACCCGGACGCCCCTTCATTCACTTTTAAAAGACATTATCGTAATCTCAGGATGGACCTCAGGAGGATTAATGTGTCAGAAGGAAAGTCATTACAGATGTTAAGGTTAGGAACTGCCTCTAAAGAAACTAGACGACATCCGTCTGGTGCTGCTTTTATGTCTCAACTGGTAAACTTGTCTCAAACTGAAACGTGGACAAGACAGATTAACTGTGGAGCCTTTTCATTTACATGGAAATGTCAAACATGTCTCACCAGTGATTGGACTGCAGCACAGGGCTCTCATTCTGGGCAATGTGGTATAAGGCACTCATCGCATTCATGTTGAATAGAGGGGGCTTCCTCTCCGCTGGAGACAGACAAAGATGCACACACACACACACAGTGAGACAGACAGACATATAGGAACACACACACACACAGAAAGAGAGAGGCAGATAGAGGGAACATTTTGGTGGATGACAGCTGGAAGACATGAGTTAAGGGGAAGAACAGACAACTGCCCTATAGGAGAGACCGTACTGTATTGATCGGTGCGCATTCAAGCACCTGGGCTTGGATACGTCTGTTCACTGAACATGTATTAAAATCGTGCGAAAATACTGTTAAGAGATTTTTGTCTCGTTCCTCATGTAACGCCAGAGTGGAATTAAATAACTGCCATGACAGTAATACTGACCATTGTTTCCCATTGTATTTCTTTGTTTTTGGACAGTGTGGAATACAACCAGATATAAGCTTATATTACATTACAATGATTATGCCTCCGATGGCACAGAAGTCTTAAACTCTCCATTTCTCTCTACTGACAGTTAGCACTTGATAGCTGTTGTACTTGCTGTTGCCGAGCAACCATTATAACCACTCTCTGATGACATCAGCTGTGTCTGTAATCATTTCCCTGGGTCACTCATTCACTATTTTCAACATATGAAGCATTCAGCTGGGTACTATATAGGGAGCCATTAATGGAGAGTAACCGATGGACATTACATCATTTTGCAGCTTTTTGTCTTCCCGTCACCTGGTCGCCCCCTCCCCCCCCCCCCTCATGTTTTTCTCCTCAATTGTATTTGGCTAATTACCCCACTCTTCCGAGGCGCCCCGATCTCTGCTCCACCCCCCTCTGCCGGTCCGGGGAGGGCTGCAGACTACCACATGCCTCCTCCGACACATGTGGAGTTGCCAGCCGCTTCTTTTCACCTGACAGTGAGGAGTTTTGCCAGGGGGACGTAGCACGTGGGAGGATCACGCTATTCCCCCCCAGTTCCCCCTCCCCACCAAACAGGCGCCCTGACCGACCAGAAGAGGCACTAGTGCAGCGACCAGGACATATACCCAGATCCGGCTTCCCACCCGCAGACATGCCAATTTTGTCTGTAGGGACGCCCGACCAAGCCGGAGGTAACACGGGGATTCGAACCGCCAATCCCCGTGCTGGTAGGCAATGGAATAGACCGCCATACCACCCGGATTCCCCACCGTCACCTGGTTTTGACAGTGAAGAGTGCACGAGCAGAGCGGAGAAGAGGCAAAGCCTTGCACTGTGGTATTTTTAGCATAAAGTAGCAACACGTGTTAGGCACGACATCTTCAGTTGCATTTTTGAGGGCTCTTAATCTTAACAGTTAAAATTCGGACACAAAAACAAAGTGGAAGACAGTGAATATAGCGCACTATAACGCAAATAGGGAGCGATTTTAGATACAACTAATGTATTTAAGGCCCGTGCACAGGGAGGCTGTCCATTCACATAACACTAGTCGATGGAAACACAAACCGATATTTTCTTTTGACTGTTCAAAAATCAGTCTAAAATGTGCGCAACATTTGAACAAAAACACAGCTAAAATCTGGCTCAGATCAGCAGGTCTTACCCAGCTCTATGCAGGTAATGCCCAGTGACCACACGTCCACTTTGCCGTCATACTGGCCCTCATCCATGGCCAGGATCACCTCAGGAGCCATCCTGTAAGGGGACAGAGGACAAAGCCTTTCAGTCAAACACAGCTCCTCTCCTCCCACCTTCAGCCAACATGGCTGACCACTTCAGAGCTCTGCCCCAATGCTCACCCACCACGTGTCCGAACCCTACAGGCTTACACTTCTCTATCCAAAAGGAAAATCCAAAATATTATGCTTTAAAAAAAAAAAGAGATAACATAATTTTGCTGTAGCAATAGCATTTTTAATGAACTTCTATTTTCAATCACAGAGAAAGTTTAGATTAAGATGAAATGTTTCAACACTGCCTGTATGCAAACAGTGATCATTTTCTAAAAACCTGATATATGATTATATGTGAGTGTACAGTCCTAAGCCCTCTGAGTAGATAAACATTTTAAGTTTTAGAGTAACTTTCTACACAAAACCTGAAGCTACTGTGTGATGACTACAGAGAATCCAGAGTCCAAAGACCCTGCTCTACCCCCTCCAGCTCCCCAGGCTTAGGCTAGAGCACACATGCTCAGTCAATCTCTTCCTGGACTTATTCAGGTAAGAAAGAAGGCAGGACTGAGAAGAACCACTGGTCAATCGCGTCTCACCAGTACGGTGTTCCCACAAAGGAGTTGGCTGGGGCCACGATGGAGGCAGAGCCAAAGTCTCCCAGTTTAACCTGACCAGGCTCCGTGAGCAAGATGTTTCCCGCCTTCACATCCCTGAGAGAGAGAGAGAGAGAGAGAGAGAGAGAGAGAGAGAGAGAGAGAGAGAGAGAGAGAGAGAGAGAGAGAGAGAGAGAGAGAGACAGACAGACAGACAGACAGACAGACAGACAGACAGACAGACAGACAGACAGACAGACAGACAGACAGAGAGAGAGAGAGAGAGAGAGAGAGAGAGAGAGAATTAGAGTTATAGTAAAACGTGATTCAGTAGCCAGAATTCGTCACTATATTCTGGTACACCGGATTAGCTTCACTTTTCTGTTGTGTGTGGGTGTGGTTTTGCACGTGTTGGATGGCTTACCTGTGAATCATGTTGTGAGAGTGAAGGTAAACCAAACCCTGCAGTGCACCATGGGTAATGGCAGCGATTTCCACTTCCTGGAGGGGCTTCTTGTGGACTGGGGCAGAGAGACATCAGAGAAAATCAGGGGACACCAGGATACATAATTCACCCTGTATTACATTAACTATCACCGTTTTATGATTTCTTGCTCACCTTCCAGCAGGTCAGAGGCCGACCCCAGGCAGTACTCCATCACCAACTGTAGAAGAGATAACACGGAGACTGAAGAAACCCACACCAATACACTCACCTAAACACACACACACACACACACACACTAATGCACAAATACACTCCTGTTATACAGCAACACACAGACAGGAACACACACACTCACCCATGCCGTGTGCTCTCGGAGGTAGCAGCCTCTATATTCCACCGTGTTCGGGTGACGAAGCTTTTGGAGAAACTTGACTTCTTTGATGATGTCTTGCCATTTCTTTACACACACACACACACACACACACACACACACACACACACACAGAAGGAATACTGATGAGCAAAACATCCAAGAAACCTTTTAAAATGAAGACGAAAGAAAGAAAGAAAGACAGACTACCTCATTGGACTGCTTGCCACTATAAGACATCTTCTTGATGGCGACCACCTCATTGGTGCGGATGTCGTGGGCCTGGGGTGGACAGGAAATGGTTAACATACAATGGATGACGCTCAGACCACGCTGATCTAACAGTCCGTACTAACTGGTATCAAACAGGACTGCACTGTTGTGAGTAAAACAACAACCCTGCTGGTACAATCCATCATGCTTATTCATGATAAATGTTAAAACATTCACCCGACCGTGTACAGCAACAGGAGAATATTCAGTTTATAAACTATGAAGACCAGTAGTGTGACAAACTCGCACTTTGTTTTGCAGTCTCAGCAATATTAAACAAGTCACTACTCGCGGCATGAAAAAAAAGTCACCATTATTTAACACCGACTTCCTTTATATGCAAACCTGATCATGAAACCAGGAAGTCATATTACTCTGACTTTAGAAAGTCATGGAAACACTTTCACTGGTTTATCTTTACCGGGGCGAAGTCAAAATCAAAGTATGCATGAAATGATAAAGAAATCCAGTTTTATGGTTCATCTGTTGATACCGTGGTGCAGGTAAATATCTTCAACAGACTTTCTCCTGGCTTTTTTTTTTTTTTTTTAAGATTTATTTATTGACAACGCACCAAACAAACACACTGTTCATGTTTGTCTTAAGTACAAAATACAACAACAGAAAACAGAGAGGGAGAAAAAAGAACAAAAAAATAATAAAATAAACACACCCTCTCACCCACCCCACCCCAAGAATGGTACAATGCTCAACAACATCCACAACTTCAAGTCCTTTAAGGAAAAAAAAATACAACAATTCTAGTACGTGAGACAACTATGTGGATTTACTGAAGGGACAGAGTCCAAGAAGAAGCCCCAGATTTGACTAAATATCGCAGGTTTTCTCCTGACATTGTACAGGATCTTCTCTGGAGTGCAATAAAGTTCATTCAGCCAGTGCTTTTGTGATGGTAAGTGTTCTGATTTCCAGTTTTTAAGGATCATTTTTCCCCACGTGGTACTGGCGAGTAAAACGAAATACTTCTTATGGTGAGCTACTGTTAGCATGTCAACGTCACCCAGTAACCAAATCCTGGGCTCAAACGGTATTTCGCACTCTGTGATATCTGAAACGGTGGTTATAATGAACTTCCAAACCTCTTCCGGGTAAGGGCAACTCCAGAGCACACGGAGCAGACCGCCTTCAGTCATCCTACAACTCTGGCACATGGCGGACAGATTCCCGATTCTTCTGGCTTTTTGAAGCTTTGCGTGTGAAAGGGCATCAGAAATATTCAACTAGATGTTGGAAAATTATACACAGAGAACAGCAGCTACCGGCCAGCTGGGTGGGCAGCTGCTTACTCTAGGACAAGGAGGGCAAATAGAGACGCTCATGTTGTGAATCTGACGTGACTACTTGAGGACCGTCACAAGCAGGTTTAACGCTGATTCCAGAGACCTTCAAGGAATCATCCTATGTATATCTGAGAAGTACAGATAATGTCATTTCAAACCACATACATAAAGTCTCTTGTCAAAACATTGCCTTAATCCTATTAACCCCAGTAGTCAGGGCACGTGTCCATGTAAACATATTCATCACAACCAGAACCTGAGCAGGACCTTGTCCGTAACCTCTAGGTTGTACACAACGACACAAACCTTAACAGAGCATCCAAGGCCCACTACTCCACAAAACCTCTCCACCCGCTACTTCCCTCGACAGGGCAGATCGGAAACCGCTTCGCTCTAGTGTCCATTTCTACCTGGGACGGACACACACACACACACACACACACACACACGCCCCATCTGTGTCTCTGTTGGATGTTCTGCTCAGGTGGGCTCACCTCCCTCCGTCTGTCTCACTAATGAACACAATTGCATTAAAGCTGAATCCTGGTCAAAACGTGACGAAGGCAGTACGCTGATCCAAGGTTTCTGTCATAGAAACATCTCAGTCTGATTTCCGTACTAACAAAGGTTATATGACTGGTGTGAACACACCAAAATACTGCCTGAAGCTAAGTACTCCTAGTAACCACGGTAAACACTTCAGTCTGTCTGTCTTAGTAACAGGTCATGATGAATGGGAGCAGAAACCAGGTAACAAATGTACATTTCTGATGAGATGAACTGCATTAGTAGGAGGTCCCCCCCCACCTTTCTTGAGTAGCATGTGTGCATGAAATAAGACTAGCAACATAAATCCAGGCAGGGGACTTATGGACTGTGGACGGTGTAGCTGTCACACTCTGCCTGCTAGAGTGCCAGTGGTGTTAACCGGACCACGGTGATCCCCTTACCACTCGTTTTCAAAAGATTTCACAATAAAATCTTATCCATCCATCCATTATCCAAACCGCTTATCCTGCTCTCAGGGTCGCGGGGATGCTGGAGGCAGCAGGTGGGGAGACACCCTGGACAGGCCGCCAGGCCATCACAGGGCATAATAATAATAATAATAATAATAATAATAATAATAATAATAAAGCAAAGTAAAATTTCATTGTTCCACCAAATAACATTCAATCTAGGCTTGGGCGATGTGCTCAATATTTTTCCCCCCCCTTTTCTCCCTAATTGTACCCAGCCAATTACCCCACTCTTCCGAGCTGTCCTGGTTGGTGCTCCACCCCCTCTGCCAATCCGGGGAGGGCTGCAGACTACCACATGCCTCCTCCGACTCACCAGCCACTTCTTTTCTCCTGACAGTGAGGAGTTTCACCAAGGGGACGTAGCGCGTGGGAGGATCACGCTATTCCCCCCAGTTCCCCCTCCCCCCGAGCAGGCACCCCGACCGACCAGAGGAGGCGCTAGTGCAGCGACCAGGACACGTACCTGTCACACCAGCCACCTGCACGTCCTCCCTCACCACATCTATAAACCTCCTCTTTGGCCTTCCTCTTTTCCTCTTCCCTGGCAGCTCCATATTCAGCATCTTTCTCCCAATATACCAGCATCTCTCCTCCACACATCTCCAAACCATCTCAATCTTGTCTCTCTTGCTTTGTCTCCAAACTGTCCAACCTGAGCTGCCCCTCTAATATACTTGTTCCTAATCCTGTCCTTCTTCATCACTCCCAATGAAAATCTTAGCGTCTTCAACCCTGCCACCTCCAGCTCCACCTCCTGTCTTTTCATCAGTGCCACTGTCTCCAAACCATATAACATAGCTGGTCTCACAACCATCTTGTAAACCTTCCCTTTGATTCTTGCAGGTACCCTTCTGTCACTAATCACTCCTGACACTCTACTCCAACCACTCCACCCTGCCTGCACTCTCTTCTTCACCTCTCTTCTGCACTCCCCGTTACTTTGGACAGTTGGCCCCAAGTATTTAAACTCATACACTTTCGTCACCTCTACTCCTTGCATCCTCAGCATTCCACTGTCCTCCCTCTCATTCATGCATAGGTAGTCCATCTTGCTCCTACTGACTTTCATTCCTCTTCTCTCCAGTGTATACCTCCACCTCCCCAGGCTCTCCTCCACCCGCACCCTACTCTCACTACAGTGCAACCGAACAACAAAGCTATTAAACCTATTAAATGACTGGCTGTTTGAGCGTCGCTCGTGGCTCATTCCATTACCACAGGATATGATAGGCTGTTTATGGGTCGGGGAGGGAGCACGCTTATTCGTTATGTGCTTTCTAGTGACAGGAGGTTCGACTCTTTCTACCGACTCGAGTTTGTCTGAGTCACTCACTAAAGAGAGAGTCAGGTTTTCGAGTCACTCGAGTCGAGTCGGTCACCCAGAGCCTGGGGAATCCCCAACCAGCCCCAGCACCTATAGAGCATGTGTACCAGAAACTTCCACCGGCCCCGGCTGAGCCGGCTATCTTCCAGTTTAGACCTCCTCTGCTAACTTGAATGGGATAAAATAATTTAATCATGCGGCGCCTCTCTTCTAGACTTTTGAAATGTTATCAGACCCAATGGATCAAATTCTGATGGTGAAATGAGTCATTTCGTGCAGTTGTGGTGCTCAAAAAAAGTTATCCACCATTTTACAGCCGCTCTTTTTCCCAATGGCTGTGTGCGGGGAAAGCTCAACTGCGAGGAGCGTAGCGCACAGACAGTCTGGAGTTGTGGTTCACCTTCAAAAAAAGCAGCGGTTGCAGCATTTAATTACCTTTGCAAGACGAACGCGAAGTGTATTGTTAACACTTTCTACGCCGTCACTCAGAGACGAGGGGAGCAGCAAACTCCAGCAGGAAGATATGAGACCGGCCGACCAACACACACTGCAGCATTACACAACTTAAATCAACTCTGAGCTACGGAAAATAAATCTACACAACCTATTGGTAATGAAAAAGACTGAAATAACTGTATCGTTTTGAAATGATGTTATTGTTTTCCGTTTAAAAAAAAAAAGTCCATCATTCTACTTAAAAGACGTGAACAGCAGTGGGTCCCGTCTCAGAACGGCAGCAGTCTGCTAATCAGAAACTACACTGTTGAATTTCATGACTGCACAACCAGCATCGAGTAGTAGTAAAACTACCAAATAGGGACAAACTAAAATTCATGGACGGTTACTGACTGTGGCATGGGCCTTGTGGGTGGGTGAGTGATTTGTGCAGCCCGACGTAAGACTTTCAGCTCAGGGCAGGCAGCAGGCTGGGAGAGTGAGTAGTGAGCGATTCATGCAGCCTGAGACCTTCAGCTCCGGGGTGGGAGAGCAAGTACCGAGTTGAAATAAGTGCCAAAGTGATTGCTCTTCTCCCAGCGGTAGGTTATTAACAGTAATTAACTGGATACATTTCTACAAATACAGTTAATATAAGAGTTGTGGGACGCCCAGGTAGCGTAGCGGTCTATTCTGTTGCCTACCAACACGGGGATTGCCAGTTCGAATCCCCATGTAAACTCCGGCTTGGTCGGGAGTTCCTACACACACAATTGGCCGTGTCTGCGGGTGGGAAGCCGGATGTGGGTACGTGTCCTGGTCGCTGCACTAGCGCCTCCGCTGGTCGGTCGTGGCGCCTGTTTGGGGGGGGGGGACTGGGGGGATGATCTGCCCACACGCTACGTCCCCCTGGCGAAACTCCTCACTGTCAGGTGAAAAGAAGCGGCTGGCATCTCCACATGTATCGGAGGAGGCGTGTGGTAGGTAGTCTGCAGCCCTCCCCGGATCGGCAGAGGGGGATGGAGCAGCGACCGGGACAGCTCGGAGGAGTGAGGTAATTGGCCGGTTACAATTGGGGAAAATAAATCAATAAATAAAAATAGTGAAAGCACTAATAGTCACCCACAAAATATCGTCACATTATGTAAAAGAGATACTCAGTCAAAAATATTGAGATATTTGATTTTGTCAGTATCGTACAGCCCTATGATGTAACACTTATGTTCTCAACCTCTTCCTTAGCATTTAAATCTTTTGAAGGTGTGGTAAAAAGCATAGCTCTTACAGTAATCAGTGCAGAATTTGTATTTTAGTTTAACACGTGCTCGTAAAAAAAACTGATAAAAAAAACTGCACATAAGATTTTAACAGACCATATCCCTCCCTTTATAAACCAACCCTAATACACTGTAATACAACCCTAATACACTTTAACCAACCATAATACACTGTAATACAACCCTAATACACTGTAATACAACCCTAATACACTAATACAACCTAATACACTGTAGTACAACCTAATACACTTTAACCAGCCCTCATACACTGTAGAAATACAAACCCCAATTCCAATGAAGTTTGGGAGCTTGTGTAAAATGTGAATAAAAACACAACACAATGATTTGCAAATCTTTTTCGACCTATATTCAATTGAATACACTACAAAGACAAGATACTTAATGTTCAAACTGATAAACTTTATTGGTTTTTGCAAATATTCACTCATTTTGAATTTGATGCCTGCAACACGTTCCAAAGAAGCTGGGACAGGGGCAACAAAAGACTGGGAAAGTTGAGGAATGCTCAAAAAACACCTGTTTGGAACATTCCACAGGTGAACAGGTGAACTGGAAACAGGTGAGTTTCCTGATTGGGTATAAAAAGATCATCCCCGAAAGGCTCAGTCGTTCACAAGCAAGGATGGAGTGAGGTTCACCACGTTGTGAACAACTGCGTGAGCAAATAGTCCAACAGTTTAAGAACAACGTTTCTCAACGTACAATTGCAAGGAATTTAGGGATTTCATCATCTACAGTCCATAGTATCATCAAAAGATTCAGAGAATCCGGAGAAATCTCTGCATGTAAGCGGCAAGGCCGAAAACCAACATTGAATGCCCGTGACCTTCGATCCCTCAGGCGGCACTGCATTAAAAACCGACATCATTCTGTAAAGGATATTACCAGGTGGGCTCAGGAGCACTTGGGAAAACCATCGTCAGTTAACACAGTTGGTCGCTACATCTACAAGTGCAAGTTAAAACTCTACCATGCAAAGCCAAAGCCATATATCAACTACACCCAGAAACACCACCGGCTTCTCTGGGCCCGAGCTCATCTGAGATGGACTCACGCAAAGTGGAAAAGTGTGCTGTGGTCTGACGAGGCCACATTTCACATTGTTTTTGGAAATCATGGATGTCGTGTCCTCCGGGCTAAAGAGGAAAAGGACCATCCAGATTGTTATCAGCGCAAAGTTCAAAAGCCAGCATCTGTGATGGTATGGCGGTGTGTTAGTGCCCATGGCATCATGGGTAGCTTGCACATCTGTGAAGGCACCATTAATGCTGAAAGGTACATACAGGTTTTGGAGCAACATGTGCTGCCATCCAAGAGACGTCTTTTTCAGGGACGTCCCTGCTTATGTCAGCAAGACAATGCCAAGCCACATTCTGCACGAGTTACAACAGTGTGGCTTCGTAGTAAAAGAGTGCGGGTACTAGACTGGCCTGCCTGCAGGCCAGGCCTGTCTCCCACTGAACATGTGTGGTGCATTATGAAGCGCAAAATATGACAACGGAGACCCCGGACTGTTGAACAACTGAAGTCGTACATCAAGCAAGAATGGGAAAGAATTCCACCTACAAAGCTTCAACAAGTAGTGTCCTCAGTTCCCAAACGCTTACTGAGTGTTGTTAAAAGGAAAGGTGGTGTAACACAGTGGTGAACATGCCCCTGTCCCAGCTTTTTTGGAACATGTTGCAGGCATCAAATTCAATATGAGTGAATATTTGCACAAAAAAAAACAATAAAGTTTATCAGTTTGAACATTAAATATCTTGTCTTTGTAGTGTATTTAATTGGAATATAGGTCGAAAAGGATTTGCAAATCATTGTATTCTGTTTTTATTTACGTTTTACACAACGTCCCAACTTCATTGGAATTGGGGTTTGTACTACTCAGACTCTCCACGCCCATATGTCACAAAACACATTCTAGAATACAAAGGGGTTTTATGAATTCACTTTGATGTACTGATTAGCATCAGCTGACTGACAGTCAAACGCACACATCAAATGCCCCGACCACTGGCTTCAACTGACAAATGCCCTGACCACTGGCTTCAACTGACAAAGATTTACCCAAGTTCAAAATGTAAAAAAAAAAGAAAGAAAGAAAGAAAAATTCTCCATGAGATGACAAAATATGTGCAAATCACATTTACAAGCATCTTTCTATCTCCGATTTAAGAACATTTATGCCTAGTTCACACTACATGATCGTAGCCCTGATTTTCCACTCCCTGATACTTTCTGGAGCTCCCAGACAAAAGCCCCAGATCAGAGGCAAATTGGCGATGGTTTTCGTAGCACAACGTAGTTTTTCCTTTCCTCCTGGTGAAAGATTTTGTAGCATGTGACCCCCTGTTGCCACTCAGTCATGTAGTGAGAAAACTACAGTGATTTCCGAGATTTCCAATTACAAGACAAGCAAGTCGTGTAGTGTGAACTTGGCAACCACATCAGCACTGATCAGAAAGGGATCTTACTCATAATGTTTAAGGGACAGGTCGATTTTTCACCAGCGATGTAAACTTAAAAGCAAATTGATGTACTTACAAAGTAGACAGCTCCGAAACTGCCATGGCCGATCTCCCTCAAGTCGGTGAAAAGCTTCTCTGGATCTTCCCTGTAGAAGAGCTCAGCCACCTCGGGGTCCTTCAGGCTCCCTGCCCGCACACTTGACGGCATCGCCAGCGCCTATGGGTGGAGCAAGGGGGTGGGGCATAGCAGGTGAATGCTACGACTGAATGGCTAAAATCTGATTATTCGTGAAACATGAGGGCAACTGCAGGCCCATGACCTCAAAGTGAAAAAAAAAGCTCTCTTCTCTCTTATCAACTGCTTTCATAATGCCCACTAGCAAGCCATCTTCATGAAACAGCCAGTTGCTTTGCTGGACTCTGGCTCTGTTAACTCTCCCTGTGAGAATGGGGGGGGGCAACAAACATGTAGAGAAATGTCTGCCTGCATGTCTCTTGTTTTTTTCCTTTGGATTCCCCCCCTCCCCTTTTTCCTTGCCAATTGTACTTGGCCAATTACCCCACTCTTCCGAGCTGTCCCAGTCCCTGCTGCACCCCCTCTGCCGATCTCGGTTGGGCTACAGACTACCACATGCCTCCTCCGATACACGTGGAGCCGCCAGCCACTTCTTCTCACCTGACAGTGAGGAGCTTCACCAGAGGGATGTAGTGCGTGGGAGGATCACGCTATTCCCCCCAGTCCCCCCTCACCCTTGAACAGCTGCCCATATCAACCAGAGGAGGCGCTAGTGCTGCGACCAGGACATATACACACATCTGGCTTCCCACCCGCAGACATGGCCAATTGTGTCTGTAGCGATGCCCGACCAAGCCGGAGGTAGGCAACGGAACGGAATAGCCCGCTACGCTACCCGGATGCTGCGTATGTCTCTCTCTTACACAGCACCAAACAGACTTTAACAAATTCCACTTTTTAAAATATGCATATCCAACAGGGTGAAGTGTGAACGAATGGAACGGCAAACCAATCACCACACACCATCAACGCAGTGTCCAATGGCTTCACCTATAATCATTTATAGCATTTCTTGTGACATAGGCACTGTAGAACTTTGAAAAGGTAGATAGTTTTCTGACAGGAGGACGAGGTAGGATTTGTAGGACACATCAGACACACAATAATAGCAAAATCCTAACCTTAAAAAGATGACAGTTTTAGCGTCTGCATACAGAAACAAAGCACTAGTGGAGCTATCTTTTACCAAGTCTACGTGGCAGACAGAGGGGCACCTAAAGAGTTTAATAGACCAGGAAAACAATGCCAACACCCTGAGGACTTTTATCATACATACTATGTCAAAGTAGCTCTGCTGTGAATGAGTTCTTTGTTGTCTCCATTGAAATTATAGACCATTCTTGGGTACAATGGCTTCAAATGGGTACAATGGCTTCAAATAATTCAGGGAGCAGATGTCATTTTCCCCTCGCAACAACTAGACAAAGTCCCCGTTTCTTATATACCTGGGAGCCACCTCTGAACTGACAAATACCACGTATATTACCAAATAACAGCAAAGTCACACTGTCACCATTACTTCATAGACTTTTCAATGATATCCCAAAATGTTCTGTTTAACATGTGCTGGATGTGGAAAAGAACGGCATTGCTGATGGCATCTATCAAGCTATGTGAACTGAAAACAAGCATGCAACTGCAGTCAGCTGTGGGTGATGTGTGGTTATTAGTGAGGAAGTCAACACTTCCCTTTTGAAGTGGGAAGTTGCAGCCAGGTTTAAAAAAAAAAAAGAAGCAAATTTTCCAGCCAAACAAGCATTCATTCATGGACGTGCACGCTCTCCCATTGTCAGACATAACCTCATGGCTTCATCTGAGCTACACAATTTAAAATGAACACAACTAACAGCAAGTGAACCCCCTGCTGACCACACCACCAGAGAACACTATACAGTTGTGGTATTATCACTCACTGTGAGTTAGCTAGGGGTAAATAATCACTGGTTAGACATGTATTGCCTACGGGCATCTTCAGCTGCGTCTTATTGAGCTAGCTAGATGGTTTTGCACTTGGCTGGTCACTCAGGCTGTCTTTGGAGACCACAACAACTTCAGGCTGGCTGGCTGGCTGCAAACCCAGCCACCCGTCCAGAGATGCGGGCCCACCACAGGATTGGCTGGATGTCATCATTCTGATATCCCTAAGCTATGTTGCTGTTGGGGGGGGGGGATTCATTTTCAAACAGACAAGAAAACTACATTCGACAAGGGTTGGCTAATTTCAAGATTTATGACTGTCTTACCGTGGCTTTTGGGATCCACTGTAGCTAGCTGGAAGCTAGCTAACTGGCCTAGGTGGAAATATTGGTCGCGCTCTCCCTTTCCTCGTCGCTTGTGTTTAATCAACACGGGAGCCCCGCATTCTGCCTGCCCTCGCTTTTAAAGACGCTCCTTCCCATTTTCCCCGTCCCCGATGAATTGGCTAGCTGTGACGTTAGCGCGGCGCGGCATCCGTTGTGCACGCCGTCAGTGAAGACTGTCAGCGAGCTAGCTAACTGACGTCTGCGAGCTAAGCTAGCTAGCTAGCTAGCTGAGATAGCATCCGGACAATTTTCCCCGAAGAAAACCGTGGCTAGCTTAGCAACCGTTAGCTACAGCGCTAACATAACGCCGAGCGCTGGCTGAAAAGATTACAATAGAAATCGGGGGTCGTGAATTTCCACTCGTCCACTCCCCCTTCCACAATGTACTGTCATTCCGTTAGTGCTGTCGGCGGATTTCATCTCCGGCCTGGGTTTTCCTTTTTTTTTTTTCCTTTTCCCCCCTCGCCTCTCAGGCGTTTTTTGTTCAGGACTTCATGATGGCGGCGCGGGGCGGGAGCCGAAAGGAAAGCGGAAGCGCTCTTCTTCGACGTTAGAGAAATATGCAGACGGACGCCGGCGATGCCCCCCATAGTCATGGATGTCCACAAGAAACGAAAACGAGTAAAACTAAACTTCGGTTGAAAACTGTCAGGTAACTTTTGTGGACGAACAGAAATACAATTTGAGTATGATTCAGTTCTGAAAAAAAGCACTAGCTTAGCAAACCAAAATGTGGTTATGTTATGTCATCGCTCTCTCTCTATATATATATGTATGTATGTATGTATGTATGTATGTATGTATGTATGTATGTATGTATGTATGTATGTATGTTGTGGTGACCCACATCTATATAACTAGAGACATTCACCTAAGAGGACGGTGTACCTTTAAGGGAAGAGGCGAGGGGTCAGATAATGCACTTCCGCTTCCGGTTCACAGTCGTTGTCGAATGTATGACATGCAAAGTTGGAGCTAGTAAACTACCTCGACTACGTCTACTCTCACGTCTCCTTTCTCATTGTTTTCTAACTCCACAATGTATGTGTACACACACACACACACACACACACACACACACACACACACACACATATATATATATATATATATATATACACATCTATATGTGTACATCTATTCATCCATTATCCAAACCACTTATCCTGCTCTCAGGGTCGGGGGGATGCTGAAGCCTATCCCAGCAGTGATTGGGCGGCAGGCGGGGAGACACCCTGGACAGGCCGCCAGGCCATCACACAAGGCTGACACACACACACACACACATTCACACCTAGGGACAATTTAGTCTGGCCGAGTCACCTGACCTCCATGTCTTTGGACTGTGGGAGGAAACCGGGGCACCCGGAGGAAACCCACGCAGACACAGGGAGAACATGCAAAGACCAGGGACGACCCCCAAGGTTGGACTACCCCGGGGCTCGAACCCAAGACCTTCTTGCTGTGAGGCGACCGCGCTAACCACTGCACCGCCGTGCCGCCCTGTCCAAGCTGTCCTCCTGCTTTATGGCCTCTCCCTGCAGGAGTAGACTCCCTGGATTAAAGAGGAGCAAACGGATGAACAAATGATCAGCAGCATGAATGCAGACCAGCATCCTCACTGCTGCTTGCTTGTAAGGGTGATTAATGAGGGAAGTGAAGCTTCTTTTTTTTTTTTTTTTTTTTACTATTTGACTCGTTGTTTGAGCAAAGTTGTGTGTCCTTGTGTTCCCTCTCCTAACGCCGTCCATCTTTTCTGTCCTTCCTAACACTTTTCTGTCCTTCCTAACACTTTTCTGTCCTTCCTAACACTTTTCTGTCCTTCCTAACACTACCAACACTGCATCTGGCTGGCTCCGTTTGTTTCAACTCATCTCCATCTGTCAGGGTATGGAGCGGATTTCCACTTGTTCGGGTTTTTAGACGGCAAGATGTCTCTACACACAACTCACACACCCACACACACACACACACTCTGCCCGTGTCATGCACAAAGGCCCGTGTGCACATGTACAGATGTGCGCACGCCCACATATGGCCGTTTACCCCTGCCTGTGCTCCCGTAATCCACTCAGTTTAATCTCTTTGTTGTGCAACGTTAGCCCACAAAACCCCCAAACACTGCCCGAAGTGACGCCGCCGCCGCCGCCGCCAGCTCAACACACACAGCATCTTGCCGCTCCTCGTTGTGTGGTTCTGGTTCTTCACAGCTCGCACACCTCCGGGTCAGTGGTACCCAGGGGTCCATACCAGGCCTCTTGTCAAGTCAAGTCAATTTTATTTGCCCAATATCACGAATTACACGTGTGCCTCAAGGGGCAACACAACATCCTGTCCTTAGACCCCTCTCATCGGATGAGGAACACCTCCCTAAAATCAAAAAAACCCTCCTGTAACAGGGAGGAGAAGCCTGAGGGAGCGCACCAGAGGAGGGACCTCTCCCCCAAGACGGACACCGCGCAATGGATGTTGTGTTGACCGCCATGTAACAGAAAAACGTCTCAGAATTCATCATGGGGTCTGGTGGCGAAGAGGCTCTCGTACCCCGTTGCCATGACAACACGCCGGAATTCTTTCCGTGTGGGGGATCCATCCCAAAAAAAAAAATGCTCCTGACCTAATTTGTGTTCCAGCCCATAATTTCAGGATTCTGGACTGAAATGTGAGGAGCGAGGAGCCGCCACGCCAACCTGGCTGACGGTGTCCCCGTCAGGACGGCTAGCTAAAGATGTCCCCCGGAGGAACTGAAGACACCGGGAGGGCAGCAGCGAGGTGCTCCGCCTCGCCTCCGGGCCTCTTCACCCCGGGGCTGCGATAACAAACGCCGTCACGGGGCTCAAGCCCGTGCCGCTTTGAGGACACAGGCCCGGAGCCGAGGGCGGCCATCTTACTAGGAGCTTCATCACACAGTTATGTCCTATTGTCACTGACGTCACATGGCGACCTTGTAGCCCCAAGAACAAAGGAAAACCCCCTGAAGTAAGACCCTGACATCAGCACGGCCCACAGAAACCCAATACGGTTAGCCGCGGGGTGGTCTCCATCGCTACGTGTCTTATTAAGACCCCCCCAGAAGACCACGGGAACCTCCAATTACGGTCCAGATCTGCAACACCGCCTCGACGGGGCGGCGGCGAGGCGCTGTACCGAAACCCGTTCGTTTGGCCTTCGCCAGAGGCTTCTGTTGAAGCACCCGCCAATGACAAACGGCGACAAAGGTTGAGGCGAAGTGGGCCGGGCCTGCACGACGTCTCTCAAGCGTGTCACGTCTCCCCCCTCCAAAAAACATACTCCCCCCCACCACCCCTTCCGTCTCCCCCCCCCCACCCCCCCAACCCTTCCCTGCAGCGCTCTGGCTTCTTTAGGCCGGCCCTTGCGTAACCTCTCGTTTGGCAAACCGCAACAACAAAAAATTATGATAATGAAAATCCGGGTAAGTTGCTGTTGGGGCGAAGCGCCGGCGGATTACGCTTCTTACGCAAACAGATTTTGGACGAATTTTACATAACAGGGAGACGGAGGCGGGAAAGGGGTCGCCGTAGAGGACGGGTTCGCTAGCGGGGCCCCGAGACCGACGCGCCTCCGCTCTAAGCCGGTTAAACACGGACCCCGGCGAGATTGACCGGCGGGGCTAATCCGGGGGGCCGGCGTTGTGGAGAACTAAGCCTTTCTTTCCGCAAATGTACTCAATATACTGGCAGATTATCACACGTGAGGGGTCGGGGGTGGTGCTGGGAGGGCGGGCGGGGCCGCCCGCCCTCCCAGCACCACCCCCGACCCCTTTAGTTGTCGCTTCTGTGGAAACAATAGGCCCCGCTGATGGAAGAGGGAGGGTAGAGGGGTCCAGAAGGGCCTCCTCTCCATTTCAGTGTCGCCTCTCAAGATGTCCGCCGACGGCCTCCTCCGCCCGAGACGCCCCTCGCCAGAAGGCGACCTCCCCGGGGAGCGGCCTGTTCTCATCTCCTTCTTTTATCCTTTGGGTTATTCAGCCGGTAGGCACATGTGCCGATGAAGGTGTGCGTTGCTGCTGTGAAACACACACCTGACCAGGTTTGGGATCCGCCTCTCCGGCCACAGGTCTGAAGCCCGGCAGCCACCGTGCATGGAGGAGGAGGCGGAGGAGGAGGAGGAGGAGGAGGAGGATACAACCTGCAGTTATATTTGTAGCGGGCCTGTTAGTGGGCTGCAGAGACAGCAATCTTGCAGATCGACCTTGCGTTGGTTTTTCCAGCAGTTGTGCTATTTGCCCCCCCCCGCCCCCCCGCCCCCCCCCCCGCCGGGGTGGGGTTATTATCATATCACCACTTATCTAGAGCGAACGGACTAATCTGGCCCTGAAAGCGCCTCTCCAGATGTGGAGCCTCTGTAAACAAATGCACATATATGGAGGAGGGCTTACCCGTGACGTAAGCTGGGAACGCGTGTCTGAGGAAACGGCAGCAGGGAGAAGGTCACGCGGGGAGAGGAGGCGTGGGGCCGGAGGGGGGGGGGGGGGGAGGATGAGGAGTTGCTTTTTATTTTCTGAGGAACCCCCCTCAGCATCAGGGTGGTCCGCTCCTGTTTGCCAGATCTGGGCCAGAACCAAGCCATAGCAATGCCACATGTGCCACATATTTGCCAAAGGTGGCCATATTTGTTTGGTGATATTTGGGCCATATTCACCATTTACCACACGGGGCCACTTCAGGGCCACATCCAGATCACATGTTGCCCAGAGCACCGCATCTTTGCCACAAAAGACCCAGACTTGATTTGGCATATTTGGGCCATGTTTGCTATTATACATGTGGGCCACTTCAGGCTCACATCCATTTTGTCGGGGCCAGAAGAAGGCCGCCAGTGCCGCATCACCGCCTGAGGCGGCCCACACCCGGAAACTGTCTGGGTCTGGACACGACGTTCATTGGGAGAAACGTTTCATCACTCGTCTAAGTGACTTCGTCAGCCTCAACCGGCGGCAGGTATCCCCACCCTCACAGACAAAGCAGTGGCATAACGATAGGATTCTGTACACCAACGCACACCAGGACCGGGCTGTGTTACGGTAACGACAAGTCCCGGTCCGCAGCCAAACGCACACGGCTTCGTCTGCAAAAGGAAGCGGCATTCAGGAGCAGGGACAAGGAGGGGTTTAAAACGGTGAGAACGTATTCAGAGAAGAGGGAACAGCGCTTCTCAGCCGACGACTCGGCCTCCGTCTGCAGGACTGGAAAAGATAACCAAGTACAAAGCCAACCCCCCCCCCCCGCCCCCCGCACGCCGAGTGACTCCAGACCTGCTAATGAGCTGACTAAAGTTCTACCGGTGATTTGAAAGACTCGACTTACACTGTATCTCCCAAACCCCCAGCCCCTGTACTCCCAGCCTGAGCACTCCCCTCCCCCGTGTCACACCTTCTCCCTTGATTCAGGGGAAGGCTGTTAACAGGCTGTTCAGAAGACAGAACCCCCGCAAGGCAGCTGGACCCGGTGCTGTCACCCCCACCCCCCCTCAACCCGTAAACACTGTGCAGCTGTCTCGGGTGCTCACAGACTTGTTTTAACACCTCCTTGTAGCCTGCCCCAAAACATCCTCCATTATCCCCGCCCTCAAAAAGCCAAGGATCGCAGGCCTACGGCTGCGTTGAGACAGAATCAGGCAACGCGTCAAAAAGGCAACTGCGCCCAGTCATTCTGAGTGGGGGTAGTTGGTTCAGTAACGACACACTCGTCGCTCTGACCTCTGTAGTGATGAAGACTTTTGAATGCCCTGTGCTGTCCCGTCACAAGTCCTTCACCGTCCTCCCCCTGGATCCACCGCAGTTCTCGTACAGGGCCAACAAACAGGTCGACGGACGACGCAGTCGGCGTGGCCTTCCACTCCATCCTCCTACACCTGGACTCTCCTGGTACCCACGCCAGGATCCTGTTTGTGGACTTCAGGTCTGCGTTAGAAACAATCAGCCATGCTCTCCAGCTTCATGTGCCCCCCCCCCCCCCCACCTGGAGGTGGATCACTGCCTTACTGACCAACAGGAGTCAGCACCTGAAGATGGGGAAGCATATCTCGCACCCTCGGATCATCAGCACCGGTGCCCCGAAAAGGCTGCATCCTGTCCCCGCTGCTCTTCTCACTTTACACCAATGGTTGCACCTGCAGACACCAATCTGTCAAGCTCCTGAAGTCTGCGGACGACACCACCGTCATCGGACCCATCTCATAGGGTGATGAGCGGTGGACTACCTGGCTTCCTGGTGCAGCCAGAAGAACCTGGAGCTGACTCCCCCCCCTGAAGACAGCGGTGATAGTGGTGGACTTCAGGAGAAGTCCAGCGCTGCCCCCCCCCCCGTACCCCCAACCCCACCTTGTGTGATTCTCCAGTTACCAATGTGGAGTCATTCAATTTCCGGGGCACCACCATCACTCAGGACCTCAAGTGGGAGCTAAAAGATCAGCTCCCACATCAATAAAGCACAGCAAAGGACGTACTTCCTGCAGCAGCTTAAGCAACTCAACCTGCCACAGGCAGTGATGGTGAATTTCTACATTTCCATCACTGAGTCCATCCTAACCTCCATCACCATCTGGTACGCTGCTGCCACCACCAGAGAACAGGGCAGGCTGCAGCGCATCATTCGCTCAGTGGAGAAGGTGATCAGCTGCTGCCTCCCATCCCTCCATCCCTGCCTCCCATCCCTCCAGGACGTTGCTGCCTTCCAACCCTCCATCCCTGCCTCCCATCCCTCCAGGACGTTGCTGCCTCCCAACCCTCCAGGATCAGCTGCTGCCTCCCATCCCTCCAGGACGTGCTGCCTCCCATCCCTCCAGGACGTTGCTGCCTCCCATCCCTCCAGGACGTGCTGCCTCCCATCCCTCCAGGATGAGCTGCCTCCCATCCCTCCATCCCTGCTTCCCATCCCTCCAGGATCAGCTGCTGCCTCCCATCCCTCCAGGACATGCTGCCTCCCATCCCTCCAGGATCAGCTGCCTCCCATCCCTCCATCCCTGCTTCCCATCCCTCCAGGATCAGCTGCTGCCTCCCATCCCTCCAGGATCAGCTGCCTCCCATCCCTCCATCCCTGCCTCCCATCCCTCCAGGATAAGCTGCCTCCCATCCCTCCAGGACATGCTGCCTCCCATCCCTTCAGGATGAGCTGCCTCCCATCCCTCCATCCCTGCCTCCCATCCCTCCAGGACATGCTGCCTCCCATCCCTCCATCCCTGCCTCCCATCCCTCCAGGATGAGCTGCCTCCCATCCCTCCATCCCTGCTTCCCATCCCTCCAGGATCAGCTGCTGCCTCCCATCCCTCCAGGACATGCTGCCTCCCATCCCTCCAGGATGAGCTGCCTCCCATCCCTCCATCCCTGCCTCCCATCCCTCCAGGACATGCTGCCTCCCATCCCTCCAGGACATGCTGCCTCCCATCCCTCCAGGATGAGCTGCCTCCCATCCCTCCATCCCTGCCTCCCATCCCTCCAGGATGAGCTGCCTCCCATCCCTCCATCCCTGCTTCCCATCCCTCCAGGATCAGCTGCTGCCTCCCATCCCTCCATCCCTGCTTCCCATCCCTCCAGGATCAGCTGCTGCCTCCCATCCCTCCATCCCTCCTTCCCATCCCTCCAGGATCAGCTGCTGCCTCCCATCCCTCCAGGACGTGCACACCTCCAGGACCTCGAGGCAGGCAAGGAAGATCATTGCTGACCCCTCCCACCCTTGACACCACCTTTTTGAGACTCTGCCCTCTGGCAAGAGGCTGAGGTCCATCAGGACCAAAACCTCGTGCCACGAGAACAGTTTCTTCCCTGCTGCAGTCGGACTAATCAGCAGGCCCCCAGCCGCATAGTTTACTTTTTTTTATTTTATCTTACTTCATTCTATGTACCAGCAACGCCAAGCGCGTGTAACGCACATGGCAATAAAATCATTTCTGATTTCCTGACGACCGTTTTTCACAGGAAAGGAGTTGCTGTTCACTGGACCGTGAAGACACGTATGAGGAATGTGGACCGTGACATCACGGTTAAGGCATCGAACTCACGCTTGTGTCCCGACTAACTAACAGCAGGCGGCTGGAGCAGGGCATGGCGCTAATGCGGGATTCAGCCATGCGAGGTTCTGGTAACACACCGTTTCCTTAACTGTCAAAAGACTTAACACCACGATGCACAATGTTGTCGCGCTTGTTCGACTCGCTGACCCCGGTACCGGTCCAACTACGGGGGCCAGAAAGGCTCAGAGGGGACATTTGTTGCGTGTCAATCTTCAGGGTTGCGACTTTAACTGGCACGTGCACGCAGCGCGTGACGCTACAGGACTGAAGCGGCCGTGAAAAGGTCAGAAAACCTGCCAGTAAATGACCTCTCT
>NW_026611075.1:160000-170000 GCF_029633865.1 Lampris incognitus
TAATAAACTCTATGATAAACTATAATATACTATAATATACTGTATAATAAACTCTATGATAAACTATAATATACTATAATATACTGTATAATAAACTGTATAATAAGTAGCCTGTCACCGAGTCAGCTCACGGTGACGTTCTTCCCCGTGTCTTTCCAGAGAGAATGACTTGATGTGAGAGAATGATGATGTGAGAGTGACTTGATGTGAGAGAATGACTTGATGTGAGAGAATGATGATGTGAGAGTGACTTGATGTGAGAGAATGACTTGATGTGAGAGGGTGACTTGATGTGAGAGAGTGACTTGGTGTGAGAGAGTGACTTGAAGTGTGAGAGTGACTTGGTGTGAGAGAGTGACTTGGTGTGAGAGAGTGACTTGGTGTGAGAGAGTGGCTTGGTGTGAGACAGTGACTTGGTGTGAGACATTGACTTGGTGTGAGAGAGTGACTTGATGTGAGAGGGTGACTTGAAGTGAGAGAGTGACTTGATGTGAGAGAGTGACTTGATGTGGGAGAGTGACTTGATGTGGGAGAGTGACTTGGTGTGGGAGATTGACTTGATGTGGGAGAGTGACTTGATGTGAGAGAGTGACTGGATGTGGGAGAGTGACTTGGTGTGAGAGAGTGACTTGATGTGGGAGAGTGATTTGTGTGTGAGAGTGACTTGATGTGAGAGAGTGACTTGATGTGAGACGGTGACTTGATGTGAGAGAGTGACTTGGTGTGAGAGAGTGACAGGGTGTGAGAGAGTGACTTGATGTGAGAGAATGATGATGTGAGAGAGTGACTTGGTGTGAGAGAGTGACTTGGTGTGAGAGAGTGACTTGATGTGAGAGTGACTTGGTGTGATATAGTGACTGGGTGTGAGAGAGTGACTTTATGTGAGAGAGTGACTTGGTGTGAGAGAGTGACTTGATGTGAGAGAATGACTTGGTGTGAGAGAGTGACTTGATGCGAGAGAGTGACTTGGTGTGAGAGAGTGAGTTTGTGCGAGAGTGACTTGGTGTGAGAGAGTGACTTGATGTGAGAGAATGACTTGGTGTGAGAGAGTGACTTGATGCGAGAGAGTGACTTGGTGTGAGAGAGTGACTTGGCGTGAGAGAGTGACTTGGCATGAGAGAGTGACTCGGCGTGAGAGAATGACTTGGTGTGAGAGAGTGACTGCGCATGAGAGAGTGACTTGGTGTGAGAGAGTGACTTGGTGTGAGAGAATGACTTGGCGTGATAAAGTGACTGGGTGTGAGAGAGTGACTTGGTGTGAGAGAGTGACTTGGCATGAGAGAGTGACTTGGTGTGAGAGAGTGACTTGGCGTGAGAGAATGACTTGGCGTGAGAGAGTGACTGGGCGTGAGAGGGCAGTTTTCCGTTTGTGGATTCACCAGCGGGGAAAATCACTTTTCCATAGACCAACAAACGGATAGGTGATCGGGTGTTTCGGAACCAGTCCCTCCATCCTGGACATGGAAGACGTCGCCAGATCCGCGCACGTGCTCCCAATAATAGCGCTGAACACTGAGCTGCCCTCCCTCACGAGGGGGCGTCTCACTGGCGTGTTTGTTTTCAAATATCACAACTTAACTCCACGTTTCTCCCGACAGATATGAGTTTTGGAGCAGCCTGCATCTTCCTGCGCGGGGGGAAGAACATTGTAAGTAGAGGAGAGTGGAAGTATGTTGCGGTTGCGTGTGCGTGCGTGTGTGCGCGCGTGTGCGTGTGCGCGCGCGTGTTTGCAAACAGTCGAGGGGCTGAGTGGATTTGGGAGAGGAGAGTAACAGCATAACGGTGAAGGGATGAGGACTCTCTCGCACACGCACGCACACACAGAGCTGGGGGTGGGTGGGGGTGGGGGGGTGGGGGGGGGTTGGTCGTGCCTGATAATTCTATAAGACAGATCCCCAAATTTGCTAATGACGCACAGATGTGGAGACCGGCCGAGATGGACGGGCTGTTCAACAGCCTGCCAGATGCCAGCATGGCAGCCGATCTCACGCTCTAATCTGCTGGCTGCAGTGTCACCTTACTGACGCTGGGGGCCGCTCGGAAACTCGGCCCTATGCTGCGAATGTGGCGCAGCTTCTGCGCGGCGGAGAATCTGTGAAACAAACGGCCGTGTGTGATGATGAAATCCAGAACCTGGCAGGGACGTGACGCTCTGTTTGCCTTGCTTTGCAGGAGAGGGAGCTGGCTGACGACGAGATTGATGGTAAATAAGGCCGTTGATTCGTCCGTCTTTTCATGAGGTCATGGTGGCATGTTGGTTGGAAGGCTACACTTTGGTATTAAATGCTGTTCCCCCTCATGTGCATACAACCTTCAGTTTGAGAGGGACTCATTCAACATGAACACATTAGTTGAATATAGACACACTGATTAAAGTTCCAGGAAGAAAGTAAGTTCAGGTTCTGCCATCTTGCCCCACTTCACGTCCTGTTGCGTGGTGGTCAGTTGGCTGACGACTGGGCTGTGTGTCTTTGCAGAGCTACGCGAGGCCTTCAATGAGTTTGACAAAGACAAGGACGGGCTGATCAGCTGTAAGGACCTGGGCAACCTGATGAGGACCATGGGCTACATGCCGACTGAGATGGAACTGATAGAGCTGAGTCAGAACATCAACATGAACCGTGAGTCTACGACTTTTCCCCCTTCTGTTGGTCAACCTGCTCTACGGGTCATATGAAACCCTAGTTTGCCATTTCATCACTGAGGTCATTTGCTGTCAGTGTGTCGGAGGACTAAAACTTTGCACAGGTGTTTACCTTCATAGTGTGGCACGGGCCCTAAGAGGGCAGGGTTGCGTTTACAATTTTGAAATGTACACGAAAAGATAGGCCAATGAAACTGGGACCGGAGGGTGTGCTCCAATTATCGGGGCGCCACACTGCTCAGCCTCCCTGGGAAAGTCAAGGGTGCTGGAAAGGAGGCTCCGACCGACTGTCGAACCTCAGATCCAGGAGGAACAGTGCGGATTCCGTCCTGGCCGTGGAACAACGGACCAACTCTTTACCCTTGCAGAAGTGCTGAGGGAGGCATGGGAGTTTGACCAGTCATGTGTTTTGTAGACTTGGAGAAGGCTTATGACCGTATACCCCGGGGCACTCTGTGGGGGGTACCAGGGAGTACAGGGTACCAGGGCAGTTGCTACAAGCCATCCGGTCCTTGTATAACCAAAGTGAGAGCTGTGGTTGCATTCTCGGCGCAACGTCAAACACTTTGTCAGTGGGTGTCGGACTCCGCCAAGGTTGTCCCTTGTCTCCAATGCTGTTTGTGATATTCATGGACAGGATCTCAAGGTGCAGCCAAAGTGAGGAGGGTGTTTGTTTTGGGAACCTCAGAATTACATCTCTGCTATTCGCAGATGATGTGGTTTTGTTGGCTTCATCAGAACGCGACCTCCAGCTGGGGCAGTTTGCAGCTGAGTGTGAAATGGACAGGATGAGAGTCAGCAGCTCCAAGTCTGAGGCCATGGTTCTCTACTGGGACATGGTGGATCCCTCCGGGTTGGGGATGAGTTGTTGCCTCAAGTGAAGGAGTTCAAGTATCTCGGGGTCTTGTTCACGAGTGAGGGTAGGATGGAGCAGGAGATTGACAGGTGGATTGGTGCAGCATCAGCAGTAATGCGGATGTTGTACCGGACCATTGTGGTGAAGAGGGAGCTGAGCCGGAAGGCAAAGATCTCAATTTACCAGTCAGTCTTCGTTCCAAACCTCATCTATGGTCACAAGCTTTGGGTAGTGACCGAAAGGGTGAGATTGCAGATACAAGCGGCTGAAACGACTTTCCTCCGTAGGGTGTCTGGGCTCAGCCTTAGAGATAGGGTGAGGAGCTCGGACATCCAGAGGGAGCTCAGAGTAGAGCCGCTGCTCCTTCACGTCGAAAGGAGCCGGTTGAGGTGGTTTGGGCATCTGATTAGGATGCCTCCCGGGCGCCTTCCTTTAGAGGTTTTCCAGGTACGTACAACTGGGAGGAGATCCCGGGGTAGACCCAGAACTCACTGGAGGGACTACATGTCCAATCTGGCCTGGGAATGCCTTGGGATCCCCCAGGAGGAGCTGGAGGGCGTTGCTGAGGAGAGGGACATCTGAAGTGCCCTACTTAGCTTGCTGCCGACGCAACCCGACCCCGGAGAAGCAGCTGAAGATGAGATGAGATGAGATGAGATGAGATGAGATGAGATGAGATGAGATGAGATGAGATGAGATGAGATGAGATGAGATGAGATGAGATGAGACAGGAAAAGATATCAGGAAATGGGGAAAACAAGAGCGAATAAAAACTTTGGGTGTACGGTATTTCCACTCCGTACACATACTATCTGTTGTGTTTGGTGTTGAGCGATGGCTTCGGTACAAGTTGAATAGAGGCCCAGGCCCGTGTTTCCTCTGGCTTGGTCGGGCGTCCCTACAGACATAATTGGCCGTGTCTGCGGGTGGGAAGCCGGATGTGGGTATGTGTCCGGGTCGCTGCAGTAGCGCCTCCTCTGTTCGGTGGGGAGAAGGAACTGGGGGGAATAGCGTGATCCTCCCACTTGCTACGTCCCCCTGGTGAAACTCCTCACTGTCAGGTGAAAGGAAGCGGCTGGCAACTCCACATGTATCGGAGGAGGCATGTGGTAGTCTGCATAGGGTAACTGGCCAAGTACAATTGGGGAGGAAAAAGGGGGGGGTGAATAGAGGCTGACCAGGTGTGATGAACCCCACTGAGAGTGTGTTTGCTGTTCTGCATTAGCATTGGTATGAGTTGCTTCCCAGAGACGTTTATAGACCTCCACAAAAGTGTCTCAGCCCCACTCAAGTCTTACACCCCATTCTGATGTAGCTACGTTGTGTCTTCTGATGGCCCGACCGACCCCAAACTATTCCCCAGCCAGTACAATGACTAGAATATGAATAGGATTTCTGCAAGTTTACTTTCAACAACTCAACTCGAACAGATTGAGTGCGTTTGTCAACGGGTTTGCTCTCAGCAGTATTCCAGAGGCATTCTGATAGTGGATTCGGTTTCAGATCTGGTACCAAGAGTCCCCATCGAGAGTTATGACCGACAAAGACGGAAATGTTTTGAAAGGATCTGGCGTCGACTCAACAGGTCCTTTTTTGTGACCGCGTGTAGCTCTGTGATTATCCCTGTCCGGAAATGAAAGTAACCGTATGTACAAGTTGTGACTCAGTACTGACAGTGTTCTGTGAAAAGCCACCTTTGACCTGGAGCACCTCCTCTCTTCTGTCCTCCCCAGTTGGAGGAAAAGTCGACTTTGAGGACTTTGTGGAGCTGATGGCCCCGAAGCTTCTGGCAGAGACTGCAGGGATGATCGGCATGAAGGAGCTGAAAAACGCCTTTAAAGAGGTGAGAGACAGTCACCTTCATCCAATCGTGAATCTGAATCCTGCTTTGGTCTTCATGAGTCAAACCAGTTTGCACAAACCAGGAAGTAGTGGGACGGGAACAGAACGCAACATGATTGACACGATTACTGTTAAGTTTTAATTCTTTTTATTCATTTTTTTCAACGACGGTTTGTCATTTTTTACGAAAAAGTCGCTTAGGGGGCGTCCGGGTAGCGTAGCGGTTTATTCCGTGGCCTACCAACACAGGGATCGCCCGTTCGAATCCCTGTGTTACCTTCCGGCTTGGTCGGGCGTCCCTGCAGACACAATTGGCCGTGTCTGCGGGTGGGAAGCCGGATGTGGGTATGTGTCCTGGTCGCTGCACTAGCGCCTCCTCTGGTCGGTCGGGGCACCTGTTTTAGGAGGAATGGGGGGGGGGTAGCATGATCCTCTCACGCGCTACGTCCCCCCGGTGAAACTCCTCACTGTCAGGTGAAAAGAGGTGGCTGGTGACTCCACATGTATCGGAGGAGGCATGTGGTAGTCTGCAGCCCTCCCCGGATCGGCGGAGGGGGTGGAGCAGAGACCGGGACGGCTCGGAGGAGTGGGGTAGCCGGCCAAATACAAAGAGAGAGAGAGGAAGTAGCTTAGGGAAGAAGAGAGATTTAGTACACGAGAGTCTCTTCTCTGCAAAACACAACAAGAAAAACTGAAGTTCATAAATCGAAAAAAAGAAGTGTTTGGCACAGAACCCACATTAGAAAACACTAGACTAGCAGAAACTTAACACATGTAATAACAAGGGAACTGTGGAAATTCGACCTGAACTGCTGGTTTTACTTATGGGGAAAAGATCACTTAAACAGTCGGTGGGAGTTGAGATTTGTACATTCTTTCATTTTTCAAGAAAATAAGAGCGATAACTTGCACGGCCTATGTTGTCGGTTTACAGCCCCCTTGAAAGATGGCTAGGATTGGTTGAGCGCGAATACTGTCGTCATAGAGAAGTGAGAGAGAGAGAGAGAGAGAGAGGAGAGAGAGAGAGAGAGAGAGAGAGAGAGAGAGAGAGAGAGAGAGAGAGAGAGAGAGACCCTAACCCACGCCGCCTTCCCTTCTGACGCCGACCGTCGGCTAACGTTAGCTATCTCCTCCGTCGCTTCTGTATGACGACGGCATTCGTACTCAGCCAATCACAGCACAGACAGACGAATATTAATGAGATCTTTCAAGGGGCTTATACACCTATAACACGGCCTATGTTATACCTGGAAAATAACGAACATTTACTGAGACCCTGCAAACTATTGCATGTGAAACGGCCCGGTCATCGCTCCCTGCAGGACGCCACTGTGACAGATGCTTGTATGCAGATGCTTTTATCTAAAGCGACTTATAAGAGAAACAGCAACTAGGACAGGGGTCCCCAATTACTTTTCATAGCGGGCCACTTTTAGGGCCACTTTTAAAACCACGGGCCACTCAACCTCCAGCAGCATGTTGTTCGTTAGTTTGTTTTGGTGTCGATACGTTGCAGGTATTATAATTTAAACAGAGATTTTTCATCTATTTTTGGATATATTACTAGTCTTACTTTTACTAAGAAATTAAAAAAAATTTTTTTATTTTTTTTGGGTAGGGAAATAAAAAAAATTCTTCCTTCTGGCATTTCTCCAAAAATTCTCGCGGACCATAAATCGACCCGTCGCGGGCCGGACGTGGCCCGCGGGCCGCCTATTGGGGACCCCTGATCTAGGAGATAAGAGTGCCAAGAGTGCAGGTAGAAGGGCGCCATTCCGTTGCCTACCAACACGGGGATCGCCGGTTCGAATCCCCGATGTTACCGCCGGCTTGGTTGGGCCTCCCTATTGACACAATTGGCCGTGTCTGCGGGTGGGAAGCCGGATGTGGGTACGTGTCCTGGTCGCTGCACTAGCGCCACCTCTGGTCGGTCGGGGCGCCTGTTCAGGGGGGAGGGGGAAACGGGGGGGAATAGCGTGATCCTCCCACGCGCTACGTCCCCCTGGCGAAACTCCTCACTGTCAGGTGAAAAGAAGCGGCTGGCGACTCCACATGCACGGGAGGAGGCGCGTGGTAGTCTGCAGCCCTCCCCGGACCGGCCTAGGGGGGGTGGAGCAGCGACCGGGACGCCTCGGAAAACGGGGTAAAAATCAAAAGCAGTTGTATGAAATAAATACAAACGATGCTGTTAAGTGAACGAGGAGTAAGGCTGCGTAGTGACGGTGTCTGTGTTCAGTTCGACATGGACGGAGACGGCGAAATCACCACAGAGGAGCTGCGGTCGGCCATGACCAAGCTGCTGGGAGAGCACATGACCCGGAGAGAGATCGACACCATCGTGGCGGAGGCCGACAACAACGGCGACGGCACGGTGGATTTCGAAGGTGAGCGCCGTCGGGACGGAAGTGGGTCCGACACCTCGGGCGCGTTTTCGGCCTTGGGGGGTCGCTCCTGGGCGCGAGGCGCAGCAGGCCGATCCACCGTAACACCATAAACACACTGTCCTTCTGTCTCCCCACAGAGTTTGTTCGCATGATGTCCCGCCAGTGAGAGACGGGGGAGGGGGGAGGGGGAGGGAGGACGCCGCGTCAGAAAACCCACGTACAACCCGCTCACTGACCGCCAGGCCCTCGTTCATCATGACACTCGCAGACGTGCGCCACATCCCGGTGCGGACGCTACGCGATGCAGAGCGGTAGAAGACCCGAGCAGCTCGTCCTCAGAGCGAACACCTCTCTATGCAACAAAAAAAAACCCAACTGAAAACGTAGTCTGACCCTTTTGTTCAATTGTACAAGTTGTTGTAAGTTGCAAAGAAACAAGATGGAACTCCACAGTTTTGTCTGACTGTATGGTTTGTGTATACTGAGGTTTGAGCATGTGGGAAAGCTTTAAACTGTATTTAGTCCCGGTGGAATGTATTTATTCTGGATTAAATTGTTCAGGTAAAATCCTGTCGTCGTTTTTTCACCGGCTGTCGGGCAGAGTTGGACTTGTGGGCAAGACACGCGGACACGGGGGGAACATGCAAACTCCACACTAAGGACGACCTGGGATGACCTCTTGGAGGTCATCCCAGGTCGTCCTTAGTGTGGAGTTTGCATGTTCCCCCCGTGTCAGTGGCGGGTTTCCCCCACCATCAAAAAGACATGCTAGGGTTAGTACTCCAGTCTGTGGCCCTGACCGAGGCGATGGGAAGACGAACTGGAGTCGGTCCTCGGGTGCTGCATGGCGGCTGCCCACCTAGGAGCTGGGATGAGCACAATTTCCCTACGGAGATCAATAAAGTATCTCAAAATCAACCAAAAAAACGTCCAGCCGACTCCTATTCCACCCATGTGTGTATCATAGACATACACTGATCAGCCAAAACATTAAAACCACTGAAAGGAAAGTGATTAACATTGATTAAATGATCTCATTACAGTGGCACCTGTCTAGAGGTGGGATATAATAGGCAGCGAGTGAACAGTCAGTTCTTGAAGTTGATGTGTTGGAAGCAGGAAAATTGGGCGAGCGGAAGTATCTGGGCGACTCTGACGAGGGCCAGATTGTGAGGACTAGATGACTGGGTCAGAGCGTCTCCAAAACGACAAGTCTTCTGGGGTGTTCCTGGTATGCGGTGGTCTGTTGAACTGGCCACGGCTGAACCGACACTGAACACTCTTGGTAGGAACCGAGACTGTTCCAGGGAAGGACAACCGGTGAACCGGCAACGGGGGTCATTGGCGCCCAAGGGTCATTGATGCGTGTGGGGAGCGAAGGCTAGCCCGCTGAAGAAGTTAATGCTGGCTATGACGGACAGGTGTCAGGACACAGTGCATCACAGCTTGCTGTGTATGGGGCTGCGTAGCCGCAGACCAGTCAGAGGGCCCATAATGACCCCTGTCCACCACTGAAAGCACCTGCAATAGGCACATGAGCATCAGAACTGGACCACGGAGCAAGGGAAGAAGGTGGCCCGGTCTGATGAATCATGTTTTCTTTTCCATCATGTGGATGGCCGGGTGTTTGCGTCATTCACCTGGAGAAGAGACGGCACCAGGATGCACTATGGGAAGAAGGTAAGCCAGCCGAGGCAGCGTGATGCTCCGGACAATGCTCCGCTGGGAAACCTGGGGTCCTGGCATTCACGTGGATGCTACTTTGACACGTGTTCCCTACCTAGATTGTTGCCGACCAGGTACACCCCCTCATGGCAACGGTATCGCCTGATGGCAGCGGCCTCTTTCGGCAGGATAATGCGCCCTGCCACACTGCAGATATTGTTCAGGATTGGCTTGAGGAACATGACGAAGAGGTCAAGGTGTTTCCTTGGCAAATTGGCAAATTCCCAAGATCTCAAGCCGATCAAGCATCTGTGAGATGTGCTGGAAAAACTAGTCCGATCCATGGAGGCCCCACCTCACACCTTACAGGACTTAAAGGACGTGCTGCCAACGTCTTGGTGCCGGATACCAGAGGACACCTTCAGAGGTCTTGAGGAGTCCATGCCTCGACGGGTCAGAGCTGTTTTGGAGGCACGAGGAGGACCTACGCAATATTAGGCAGGTGTGTTTAGTGGCTGCCTGTTATGAGTGAGTATTTATGAATGAACACAGACAAGTTGAGTCTGGATAAAATCTATTTCCAAACATGTGTAGCACAGCAGCGTTTAT